>NC_045430.1:167267166-167570196 GCF_902635505.1 Sarcophilus harrisii
TGTACTCTAGAACTCAATAACCCTGGTTTTCTTTATGTTCCTCAAGCAAAACATTCTATTTCCTAATTCCTGGAATGGAATTTTCACTGGAATGGAACTCTCTCTCTCTTAGTGAAACTAATAATACAAGGCTGTTTTATGGAAAGCTATTATATAATAGCACTTACTGTCTATACAACTCAATTGCCAATTAAAACCCCACTATGTAATATTTTTCTACTGTCTTATTGAATTGTTATTTAATATATGTATAGAAAATTACAGATAGACCAAAACTCTCAGAAATTTGGGGGATTTTTAAGTATTTCAGATGACTTTTAAATTTTAAAAGTACTGGCTATTTAAGGATAATATTTTTGAGCTAATTTTCTAAAGCACTCTTATTAAATAGAATATTCTAAATATAATGTAATCTTTTTTGCCAAGATTTTGTGACATCATTAAGGGCATCAGATATAGTCACATGCTGAATGCATAGCTGTTGGTCGAGATGAACATGCTGCTACAAATGCTGTGAACAAAAGAGAAAATGAATACTGACCCTAGTAATCACCCTGGAAACTTGATTTTCGAAAAGTCACAGATGTCAGTTTGCATTTTCACCACTTACCTTCTTCAAGTACAGGTAGAGTGAAACATATTTAACAAGATGACCTCCTGGGCAGCATTTCTACCAAATGAATTAGAAAATCAAAAACTGAACATTGTTTTCTAAAGAACAAAGTTCTAAAGAACATTGTTTTCTTACCCTCCAGAAAAATCTTTTTTTTTTTCATTCTTGTTATTGGTGTTCTTAAGAATTGCCAGCTACATTCAAAACATTATCGTTAAGTTTAACACTGTGATCCATAACCCTATTGTACCATTGTACTTAGTCTTCACTCTCACTCTGATTGTTCATGGAGGATGAAAGGAAAAAAAAAGTCTCACCAATTCAAGAATTTGTGCTAAAATATTGTGAAGAAAGCTTATAATAAAACCATCAAATTTTCGTTATTATCAGAAGAGAATGATATTTCTACTCACAATGAAGCAGTCTACAATTTCCTCTAACCTCTCCTTAATGCTTAATTTCAAAAATAAAAGCCTAGTTACAACCAGTAGGGCACAATTGAAATTAATGAATGGAAGCAGCAGAAAGGAAGCTTTAAATTAGACATACGGGAAAAGGTCTTGACAATCACAGACATCCAGAAATGTAATGGGCAACCTCAGTTGGTAGTAGACATCCATTTATTTGTGGTATTCCATCAAAAGTTAGGCAAGTTAGAAGGAATCTTTTTTTTTTGGTAGGAATGGGTTGGGACCACTGAGGATTATAATTATAATTAATATTATCACAAGTTATAAGGTCTTATTCTGCTTAGTGTATATATGATAGAGCAACTTTCTCATGAATTATCTTTTGTAATAGAATTTTATGTTCTGAATAATTCTTTGATCTATATATTAAATCAGTGAAGCAATACTAAAAGGTAAGATGGACTGAAACATTAATTTCCTCAAGCTGAATCATAGACTTTGGCCTGCCTGAAAAAGAATCATGAAAAACTTGAATTCTCTGAAAAATAAGAAAATTATTTTACAATTTCATAGTTGCTGTTTTTCACAAACTATATCTAGTCCCTGTTAGCCTTCCAAAAGATACACATTAGCTTTATTGTTGAATTTGCTGACAAATGCAAGTTGCCCTTTCAATGAACACTGGTCCATATAAAATGCCATATGGTTTGTTCCCCACTAAAAATTACACATACTGAACAGAGTCTAAGTGCTCTAAAATATATGGATTCTTATTATGATTTTGCAATGCAACTTGAACAGACTTAAAATCTGCAACACATTTTAACTGAGGCTGCTTTCTATGCCTTGATAAGATAGAGAGTTATGGTATTGAATTATTAATAGTTTCTTTTGCCCATTCTGTTCAAGTCATTTATAGACATCAATTTGCTCTTGTAAAATGACACAACACTCTTATTTTAATGCAATATTGGCTCTCGCAAGGGGAGGATTAGAATTTTTAACATACATTCTAGGAGTCACCCTGCTCTGTGTCATTATCACTTTGTGGCTTGGCAAGTCTTGCATAGGTTGGGATTTTAAAGTTTTCAATGTTATTCTAGACATTTTTGAAATATTTGTGAAACCTTTATCCATGAACATTTCAGATCAACAAGTTGTGCTTTGACCATTCCCACCTTTCCTTTTTTCATATTGACTTTAGGCTTAGATATCTCGGTTTCCCAAAGTAGTCATTCTTGTCTTGCATTCTTGTTTGCCATAACTCTTAGTTTGCTTTTCTGGAATTATGATTCCGTAATTATTATCCTGAATTATTATCCTATTGCTCATTCCACACTCCAGAATTTGCATTTACTCTTCTTTGCTTCAGTTAGACAAGACTATAAACACCTGTATATTTTTCCCCCTTTCAGCTTATCTTTCCCAACTGTAAGCAATGACTTCATCAGTTATTCAGTCAGGTCACCATCAATCCTACACTTCCCCTTGGCCTTTTATTGACTTCTATAAAATTAAATAAACTTGAAATATCAGTACAGTTTAAATTTTATCCCTTTTAGTCCTAGCATTTCAGTTCATAGCATGACACAAATTCCACAATACTCAATAAAGTTATAAGTTGACTTTTCAATGGAGAAATGTCAGGACCTTTTCCCTTAAAGTCTTCAATTAGTTCACACACAACCTTCCTTCCTCCCTCACCTATACAAACAGATCTATCATGTTCCTTTTGAGACAAATAGTTGTTTAATCTCTAATCCACAAATCAATTATTCCTTTTTTTTCTGATGGCTGGTTTTGCCTTATCTCACCTTCTTTACCACTAGTTTTGGATACTTTCTTTTCTTTTTTGATCTAATGACTTTTATTCTTTCTTAGCTTTCACACGAAAAAGTGGATTGTTTATCAATAGCCATTAGGCAACTACTTCTACTTCCTTTCTATTTATCAGCTGTATAATCACAGTCACTTGGGTATAAGATTGGGATATTTCCAAACTATGTTTTTGTTTGGTAGTCAAAAAAATAATTCTTTCCCATTCTATATGTGTATAAAGAGGAGTCAGATATCTTGTTATATGCACACATGCATATATATGTACATTCATATACATTTATTTGGTTAATTCTCTGTTCAAAGAATTTCTAGGTACCTGATGAGGGGAATTTGTCTCTTATTAGCTAAAGTTATTGTCCTCATCCAATAGTAGTATGTTTATATCTCCTCTTCTCCATTATACATTAAATTCATCATAGAATACACAATACCATACCATTCCCAGTTACGGATTTTGACAGTTGTAAGGAACTTCAGAACTTGTGTTATCAAATGCCTTTATATCAAAAAAAGAAAATGAAGAGCTAGAGAAATTAATTCCTTTCCCCAGGTCACACATCGAGTCAGTGGTAGAGCCAAGTCTTCTGTTGATTTCCCACTGCCCTTATGCATTTTTTAATGTTTTTATAAGCATACACCAGATCCAAGCTTTGTGTGTGTGTGTGTGTGTGTGTGTGTATATATATATGTGTGTGTGTGTGTGTGTGTGTGTATAAATTAAGAAAACACCATCCTTATAATGTAAATGCATTGGAATATTTCAGAACCACATTTGAATATCAAGCTATAATTGAGTCACTAATTTATTATGTACATTTTATCCAGATGCTATCACTAGAAATTTTAATTTTACAAAACAGAAAAAAAATCAAAGTGAATAAATATACTTTCAAAAAAATCCTACGACTTTGCTCACATCCCTTTAATTCTAGTTGCATATTTCTATATTCAGAGCATGGAAAAGACGTTGTAGCCACCATGCAAACTTGTAAATGAAAGATTACAGTTTCCAAGCTTATCTATTAAAATGCATTCACTCTATGTCTGGTAACCTGATTTCAGGCAACTTGCATAAATGATATTTTATACACTAGAACTGATGACAGGAACCCAGTTGCACTGGGTATAAACAGGAAATTCTCAATCTTTTTTTTTTCCTTTGTTTGCAGAGATATCATTTCTGCACTTCCCTTCTTAATAGTACAGGGCTTAGTGGCAGCTGGGGCAGTACCTTTTTCTATCTGTCCTCTAGAAGTGATTCGCTCCCAAATCCACTACTCTTGGCACAATCAACATGATATAGTAATGAACATTAGAGAATGTAAAGATGGCAGCATCATACCAGCATCTGGCATTTGTTCCACAGATCTCAAAAGTATCTATTACTTTTTTAAGCCCTTAAAGCTTCCAATTGGAATATAATTGAGGCTTTGCTTCTCTGAAATTCTAGAAGGAATGATATTCTCTTAACCTAAACTAGAAAAGAACTCATTAGATGTTCAACATGTTCTGTAACAGTGAGTGACACAAAATGCTAGAAGCACTGTGCTTTGTGGAAAGTCCACTTGCAAATAAAGCATCGAAAGAGGGGGAAATATGACCAGTTGTCCTTGTGGTAAACTCTGAGGACAACAGCATTATGAAATAAGAGTTTAATGATCTTGAAGTCAGAATTGTTGGGATTCTAGCAAACTGTAGGGATCAGAGTGTATCAGTGATGTCAAATTCAAATAGAAAAGGCAGTCAATAAATCTTGCATAAGGATCTCTGTGAGTCATATATTTACTCAGGTTTAAAATATAATATAATCTATGTTTTATTATATTTTAATTTCTTTCGTTAAATATTTCCAATCGTATTTTAATCTGGTTTGGGCTGCACTCGGGAATATTATGAACACTGTGTTTTACCACTACTGTAAATAGTACTTAGAGAAGGAGACTTTGAGCTGGTGGTTAATCATGAAGAGGGATACACTTTTTACCCCATGACATCAGTCACCATCATCATGTGTCTTCCATCTGCACATGGTGCTACATGATGAATATACCCCCACATCCCCCTCAACCAGGATCCTATCACCAGTTTGCTTGTCTAGGCCCTGTCTTCTCTTTTAACCTATAAAGAGGTGAAATGATGCTTAACCTCCATCTTGGGGAGAATGTACCCTTGTCAGAGTTTTTTCTGGGCTATTGTCACCATGTCCAGTTCTGTCTCCAAATGAATTTCCACAAGTGTAATTAGAGGCATAACTACAATTACTAGTTATGGTTCTGATGATTATAAAGATCCCTATAAACATTATAGTTTCATGTTCCCATGCTAAGTATAAGGATTTGCTATTAGCTGTTAATTTTTGTGTAAATTATATAGTCAAGATCTTT
This sequence comes from Sarcophilus harrisii, assembly GCF_902635505.1. NCBI lineage: Eukaryota > Metazoa > Chordata > Mammalia > Dasyuromorphia > Dasyuridae > Sarcophilus > Sarcophilus harrisii. The sequence continues at coordinate 167,272,413 of NC_045430.1, forward strand.
GAACTCATAAGTTATACAGAAAACATAATAGGAAATGTATTTTTAAATATACTATTATTATTAATTATAATACTCTACATTACTTCATATTACTAATAATGATAGTGATGGAGAACCCTAACTATACTTTGCATTGATCTACCTCTGGTAGTTTTTCAAAGATGGTTGGCTCATATAGAAGACCTCCTTTTTATTATATATGTGTAGAACATTAGATTCTATTTTTTACAGTCTAATATAAAATGATTCATATTTATCATAGCACTTTTTCCTTAAAGGTCAAATCCAGAAATAAAAACTGCATTAAAGTAAGTCCACTGCACCAGTGCATCATGCGCTATTTCAGATTTTGGAATTAACATTGACCATGTGTTACTGGAAGTCAAATTTACAAAGCCTGTCATTTGATGGTATCTAACTTGATGGATCCCAGTTGAGTTTCTAATGCCTCTTCATGACATTTCCTCTGGAGTGAATGATAGTTTGGTAGGTCTAGTTTTACTGAATTGTGTGGGCTGATGGAGATACTGCTAAGCAATAGTAGTGAAAATGAGTAGCATATTTTAAAAATTGTGTTAAATTATTTTCAAAACTAAAAATACAGTTTCAATTCATTAAACTTAAAGAACAGTGCATACTCATACATGGAACCAATTCAATTTACTTCAATTAAGCATTAATGTAGCACCTATTATGTTTAAGAGACTGTGCAAAGCATGTAGTATAAAAAGGAAAAAAGAAATAGTCCTCTGCCCTCAAAAAAATTTACTTTCTATTAAGGAGGCAGCATTCTCTTGGAAGACAATTATTAAGGTTACATATTATATGCAAGCAATTAAGGAAATATATTTTTAAACTTAAATTAATCACCCATGTGTCAAATATAGCAAAAGCATTAAAAACACAGTTGTAAGGTTACACTAGCCAAATTTATAACAATAAATGTCATTTTTAAAATCAAAAGCAAGTGAACTGCATAGAACAGTTAAAAATCATCTGATTTCCATTAGGGTCTTACTGAACTACTTGTCATCAGATGACTAATTTGTCTTTCTAATGGCAGACTCATGACAGATATTAAATGTAGAATGGAACTTGGACTATTCAATATTTTTTCACTGTAACATTTTAGCTCTCAGGAAAGAAACTCCTGGGGAAATACCATATGCTAGTAAGAATATAAATTGCATTGAGCTTTTATTGGTTTCTGTCACGGTATGGTAGATATTGGCTAGTGATGAAAAGAAAGAAAAATTCATTTGTTTATGGGTTTCATTTTTAGTCTATATACTTACTAGTGGATACATTTGTCTTATAAGACTAAGAGAGATAGAAAACTTTTGTTTTTAGAATTCAATTCAAATAATAAAAAAATACCCTAGTCTTTAAATAATGTGTTAGTAACTTGGTATAGGGAACCAAATGAAGTAAGGAGAATGAATGGTTAAACTCCATTGATACATTCTTGGCTTATTTCTTGGCTACAACAGTATTTCTTACAAACATACTATTCTTTCATGTGATGCAGATATAAATCGTAGCAATATCAATAATAATAATAATAATATACTTTTAGGGCTGTATGGAACACTCTCCCTACAACAACCCTGCAATGTTGATAAACAAGTATTATTATTCCCATTCTAAATGTGAATATGTAAAGCTAAATCTACTCATTTTAGGTATGAACTCCTACCCTACCCAAATTAATATGATGTGTCCACTTGCTTTCAATGTACTTTGACAAAGATGATAATAACAATAATAGTTTTAATTTATATACTATTCTATATGTAAGTGATTCTAAAATATTATTTGGTATGGGAAATACCTCTATCAAAATTGGCTAAATTGCATGCCAGCCAGGCCTTCTCATGTTTTATCTTTCCATAGAGAGCTTAGCCAACATATCAGAGGTCTTCTTATTAGTTAAAAAAAAAAATTATCAAAATTAGGTCAGTGTTTGTATTACTACAGTTAAATGTTCAAAGCACATCAAATTAGTCTGCCAGTACTCATCTCTTAGAAAGGACCATCTTGTTAAAAGTGAGTTAGATCTAGGTGTATATAAGAGAAGTGTAAGCAGCAATAGAGAATCATTCATAATTGCAAGCTAAATTTCTGCTAGGAATGCCTTTTGGTTTAATATGAATATGAATACCCAGAATGTTGAAATCTGGATATCCGTATACTAATGAAATCATAGATCTAGATAATGAAGGGAGAAAACCCTCTTGATATTATAAGAATCTGAATCATGAATCACTATGATCTCAGAAGAATTAGAAATGTATACTTTAAGAGTAATACAAAGTTCAAAAGAAGGATACATGTTATATGTAGGTAGCAATACATTAACAGTTATGAATTGCTGATGAGAATCATTATATAAAATATCAACAAATAAATAAATATATGTGTGTATGTATGTGTATATATATATATATGTATATATATATATATATATATACATATATATATATATAAAACCAGAAAAGGAGGTAGTTTCATCATTCATTAAAAGCAATGGGTAAGATATGTTGTACTGATATCTGTGAAAGGGCATACTTAATAGTCTACAAAGTACTTTCCCACAGGTGGAAACTCTATAAGTAGATTAATATAATATTATTATATTAATATCATATTATATTATGCCATATAATATAATAATAAATTAATATAATGTTAGAAATTGATGCTAATTGATACATAATGAAAACTTTAGTGAGTCCAAATTGCTTAAAATAGTCAAAATTTCTATTTAACTGAACACTTACTAAATTTCAGTTGTAGAGCATTATTAAATGTATAAAAGTAAAAGAAATGATGCCTACCCTAATTTAATTGTAACTTAATTGTGGAGATAAGAAACAAGCATATGAGACTCAAAAAAGTCAGAAAAGTTAGAGTCCATATCCCAACTCTGCCAGTACTTCCTTAGTTAAGTAGGACATCAGATTAATCCTTTTTTCAGTCATTTTAGATATGTCCAATTCTTTGAAACCCCATTTGGGATTTTCTTTGCCAAGATACTGGAATGGCTTTCCATGTCTTTCCCCAATTCATTTTACCAATGAGAAACTGAAGCAAACAGAATTGAGTTGTCTAAGGTCTCAAAGCTAGTAAGCGTATGAAGCCTGATTTGAACTCATAAAAATGAATTTTCTGTCTTCAGGTCTGGCACTCTATCCCCTGCACCATCTATCTACTCCTATCTTTGGTTTTTTTGTAAGTCTTGGAGATGTTTTTTTTTCTCTTTTTAATATAATAATTACAACAATATTTGTAGTAAACAACTCACAGATTTACTGTGAGCAACCAATAAGCTCTTACACAGAAAATATGCCATAATGCCGTTACATGGGATATTATTATAAGAGATTTAAGTAATAATTTACATTAACAAATAAAAAAGGCATACAGAATTAGATCATTCCCTTTTTTTTATTTTTTGCTTGATTGTCTCTTCTTTCTTCAGATATTTTCCCTAGTGATCTGATTTTTCTTGTTCAGCATGACAAATATGGACATATGTCTAGAAGAATTTCATGTTTACTTTATATCAGATTGCTTGCTGTCTTGGGGGTGAGGAGAGGGGAAAAATGTATATCACAAAGTTTTTCAAAAGTAAATGTTGAAAACTATCTTTGCATATATTTGGAAAAATAGAATACTATTAAAAACTAAAAGCTACATGATTTCTTATATAAGTCCTAAAGACAATAATTTAGAGAAGAAAGAATTAATTTTACTGTGATAATTTGAAAGGAAGTAATATTTGAGCAGCGTGTTAAAAGGATATGATAGAGAGAATGGAAAAAGTATTCTAGGTATTGTGAACAATATAATTAAAAGGGGGAAATGCACAGCTTGTTTAGAGATAGTGAGTAAACTATTATTCACTTCAATTGGAGAATTCATATAGGGAATTAAAATCCAGAAAAATAATATAACAAATGTTGTCTAGTGCTACATGCTTTGCACTTTATCCTGTGTAACAAGTAAAAGTTTTTGAGGAATAAAGTGGTAAAAGTGCATTGTTTATTTTCTGATGTTTTATAAACATAAAATTAGAACAAATGTATCTTTATTAAAGACTCCTAATCCTCTGGCTGGACAATCATGTTCGATATTAATACATTGGATAGCTCCTTGGTCAACTCACCCACAAAGAATTGTCCTATGGCTTGCTGTCTGTAAACTGAATTTCACTGGTTTCTTATCTCAGGGAGAACCTTGACCTCTTGCTATTATATCTATATGTAAATGAGTCCTTCACTTCAACTTTACCCACTTGGCACAGAACAATGACTACTATTTATGTATCACTTTGGAACATTGCAACATGAAAACCAATATGTAACAGAAAGGTTTATTTATGCCAAGAAGAGGACAATTGCCAAATAACAGTAAAACAGTTGATAAATGGATTGATAAATATTGTTTTACTGTTATTTTCTTTCCTTAGCAGAAGTTTTTAAGAGCAAAGATTCCAAACAATATTTGCTTCTAAGTCATCACCTTATCATGTAAAGTGGACTTCATGGAGACAATACCCACTACAAAATTTTTTTCACTGCCCAGGGGATACAAATGAATATGTATAGAAAGATGAATCAGACAATACTATGCGGGAAAGATTGGTGAGATATAGGTTAAGGACAAATAGAGAAGATTATGGACCAAAATTTCAAGCATTTGATGTTTATTATAAATGATAACTGATGTGAAATATGTGTATATGTGTTAAATGAAAAGGTCACTTTTTAGGATTATGTTCTCAGACATCGGAAAGCAGCATGATTTACTGGACTAAACTTTGGCTTGGTAAATAAAGTATCCCCCAAAGTAGGACCCATTTTCATGATGTCCAAAGTTTCTTTGATTAATGTGCAGTTTAACTCACTGGCTAATAGACCAATATCCTCTGAGTATAATAGTTGAACCATTTAACCCCACTGGAAAGCTACATCGACTGTATCAATCCCAGCCCTGCCACTGGCTTGTTTATAGTGCTCTATTTTGTGTTCTAACACAGTAGGGCCCTGTTGTAATTCATTAGTATTTGGCTTATGATTTCCTCTAGGTCAAAATTTGTGTCAGAAATATTATTATATTTAGGTGGACCTTAAAAACTGGGGTTCATTCCTGTTTACATAGCATGACATCTAAATGAGGTGGGAAAAGAAGATAAAATGAACTCTGGTCCTAGATTAGGCATGGCAGTTCAAAAGAAAAGGAGGAATAATTAGTCACTATGTAAAAATTAAAGTTCTCCCTTCCAATCCCTTTTTCTCCTTTGATTGAAAGTGGTTCTTATCAGGTAAAATGTAGTTAGATTGTTCTATTTGTTGATGTCAGAGCAATCTTAGTGTAAATGTCACATGCCTCATTACCTGCAATATCAAGGGCCACTGCCTTTTGGAAGTTAGAGAATAAGTTTCCCATTTCCAATCTTATCATCTTAAGACATGAAATTATAATATCCACTCTCCCTTCTACTGTGTTGTAAATTAATACAAGTGGTTGTGAACTGTTCTTATATTATATAGACATCTCCTGAGAAGATACTTGCATAAGGGCAAAGGCTTAAGTTCCTGAGGTCTATATCAATGGATATGCATTCACTGAGAAAAGTAAAGTAATATAATTGAGATAACACTAGACTTGAACTGAGAAAATCCCCTACCTCTGAAATTTGCTAGTTGTATAATTCTTGAGTAAGGTAATCAGACTCTCTACACCTCAGTTTATCAATCTGTGAAATCTAGGTGATACCTTTACTGCCTACCTTAGGCGCATTCTAATAAATGTGCTTCAAAAAGCATTGGGAAATGTCTTAAAATGGAAATATGCTTTGCATAATTGCACATATATAACATATCAAATTTCTTGCTGTCTCACAAAGCAGGGAGGGAAGGGAGAGAGAATCTGGAACTCAAATGCTTTTTTAAAGAAGGTTAAAAATGTTTTCAACTGAAATTGGAAAAAATAAACTGATATTTTTAAAAAGCATAGGTACATTTGAGGAGGCCACTTCAATCTGACGTAGGAGAGAACTAAACACAATCTTGAACAACTCCAGAAACTTAGGGGTGACTGCATGATAAGTTACATAGCATGTTACATGAAGTCAAAAAGTTGTGCTTTGAAATCCTAGTTAAAAATCTATTCGCGGGGAGGGGTGGAAGGGAGGGAGGGAAAAAGTCAGAAAGAAGTGAGTGCAAGGGATAATGTTGTAAAAAAATTACCCAGGCATGGGTTCTGTCAATAAAAAAGTATAATGTTTTAAAATTCTATTAGAATTGTGTCATTTGAAAGTCACTCCCTTCAATAGTCTCAATTTCTTTATATATTAAAAAAGTAATTATAGCAATTACTCCACAGGATTGTTGAGAGAATCAAGTGAGATTACAAGCAATATTGTATATTTTAAAGAGCTATGTAAACATTAGTTATCATTATTATAAAATGTAACAAGAATTTTAACATTGATCAGAAATGATGTGGTGACAAACTATGATGGATCTCTTCCATGTCTTATGCCCACAAGGGCCATAGAACAAAGTTGCCAGCTCAGACATGATGCTAAAAAATATCTTCAATAGCACAAATTGTTTTGTACTTGTCCACATGTTCTCATTCTGTGTGATGCTTGCCCATTTTTTTCTTTCTCCCCTCCATAAATCTTTTATGTAGAAACCACTTCACATTATGGAGAACCTCTTCAGATTCCTTCAACTGTGCAGATACTGATGAAGTACCCAAGCTTATATAAGAAATGCCCACAAAAGAGAAATTTAGGAATTAGAAGGTCTTACTTTAGGAGCAACCATGTGGCAAACAAAAAAGTGAAATGGTCTAAAGAGGAGAGTGGCCATGTATTTGAAGAAAGAAAGATTATGGAAGAATATACTCAAATATAGCATCTTCCTCCAACCCAAATCAGGAATTGCATTATCTCTATTAGCTAGTAGTTTGGACAGATATAAAAAGTACTGTATAAAGAAGATGATGGTAGAAATCAAGAAAGCAAAGGAAGGAAGGAAAACAAAGGAAACAAAATTACTCATTAACAAATACTTGGCTCTCTTGGAATTTCTTTATATTTGAAACTAATGATAAAGTTTTATTGAATAATTAAAGCCATAGTGTCCTTCTTTTATATAGTACTGCTTCTTTAAGGATTTGTTGTTTAATGTACATATACTTATTCAAACACAAATGTACAGTAGAATTTAGGGATTAGATTCTCTACAATCTAAAAACAGTCAGTTGGCAAGCACCTGGTAAGCAGTGTCAGACACTGTGCTAAGCACTGGAGATGCAAAAGAAAAGAAAAAACAGTCCCTGCTCTCTAGGAGGGAAACAGACCATAAATAATTAGGTACAAAAAAATCAGTTAGTTTCTATATAGATGGATAAATATTTATCTATCTATACATGTATTTGTGTGTATATATGCATTTGTATGTGCCAAATGCTTACATATATTTACATGCATTAGTGTGTGTATGTATATAAGCCTCTTATATGTTTATACAGAAGTAACACAGAGAAAATAGCTGGAAGACAATCTGATGGGGAAAGATGCTATTAGCATGGGATCAGGAAAGGCCTTCTGCAGAACGTATGATTTGAACTGAATCATGAGAAGAACATTCCAAATATATAAGAAAGCTACGACAAAGGCACAGAGACAAAAATAAATTGTTGTGTTTAAGGCATAGAAAATAGACCAGCTACTTGCCTGACTATAAAATATAAATATAAACAGCAGAGTTTTTATTTGATCCTGTAGATAATAGGAAACCACTAGAACTCATTAAGCAAGGAGTGATAGGATCAGGCCTATACTTTAGGATGTTGTGAAGGCAGAAATGGCAAGATTTGTAATATATTAGATAGGGGACTGAATGAGGTTGAATGGTTGAGGATGACAATGAGGTTTGGGGCTTGGGTCACTGAGTTATCAATAGCAAGTATAAAGTGTGAAAATGTCATAGAAAACAGTTATACAAGAGATTTGTCTAAGCCCAGATTTTTAAAGAATTTCTTTTTAAGAGAAAAAGTATGTTTAAAAGCATATAATAATAATATTGCTATAGTATAGGAAATGATGAACTGGTAAATTTAGAAAAATGTGGAAAAGTTATGCTTATAGGGAAATATGTTATTGTCCTTCAGAGAAACAGAGAACAAACAAAAAATATAGTACAGCCTTACATAGATACATGTGAATGTATATGTGTATATATGTTTATAGATATCTGTATATATTTATGTGTATGTATATATATTCATATATGTATGTACACACATATGTATGTATATGTGTGTAAAGGAAGCCATGGAAGAGGAGAAGAAGTGGGGAAAAATAAAATAAAGATGCATAGCACAGAACAAAAGAAAATTTACAAAGAAGCAAAGAAAAGATGGACAGCTCTGAACACAATGTGTAGTACATATTGCATAGGCTTTATTGAAATGGAAATTTGTTATTTTATATTTTAATAATCTCATGTTCTGCTGTGTGCATAGCAATTTTTTTTCCTTTTTCTATTTTGTATTTAAGTTTAAAATAAAATTTGAAAATATTAAAGGCATATATTGCATTATTCTTTACAATGGACATTGCATATGACCAATATATTTAAATATCAATTGTAATTTTGAAGATTTATGAATTTTAATAATAATACTTTAGTATAGCTGGTAGAGATGTTAAAATGATAAGTATTTTATGGGTAAATGGGCACTCAATAATAAAAGTTACTATTTTATGAAGATTAATATTCCTTTACTAGATCACTCTGATATCCTATGTTATGCAACATGACATATTTTTCCTACTTAATCAGCCATTTTCATTTATTTTCTGTTTTATATTAGATTCTCAATAGAACAAAATGTATATTTAATTATTTTAAGACATATATTTTATTATTGCCACAGTGTAACGAAGGAAAGGTAATCTAGTTTTTGCCAAGGATGCTGTAGTTAAAATAACACCAGGAAAAACTGACTTGGCACCTTCTTATCAAGGAATAATTACTTAAAATAAGAAACTATTCCCTTCCTGACAGTACTACAGGTGAGCCTTTAATGCAATAATAGTCATCTTAATAGTGCCTGAAAGTTGTCTTTAGGTTGTTCCTTCCACAAAGCCTTGTTCCTAAGAACCATCTTCCTCCAAATGAATTTGTGTTAAAGAGTTTATTTAAGGGTATTTATTGTCCAGCTTTCCAAGGGGGCACATTTTATGATGTTTTCCTTGGATTGGAAAAGTACTAGTTACTTCTTTAATTGCTACTCTTAATAAGAGAATCACAATATTATAAATCTTGAGAGAAGCACATATAGGTGTAATCTTTTTCAAGATCCTAACAGTTCTGATTTTTAACTTATTCTTCATTTAGATCTAGCTTATTCACATTGACCAGCCTTGAATCTGGCCTTCTTCTTTGTTCTCAGAGTAGCAGTCTGATATGCTCTCATGGAAGAATTATCTGGAGTTCTGTGGGAAACTGCATTTCATTCGATAATGTGAATTTTTTTTTTTAAATGAGGCTCCTCAATTTGATTAGAAAATAGAAAATCATGTTTCATCATGTCATTTCCTACCTGAATATATGAAATAATGCTTCCTATTTAGATTATTAACATAGGCTGGTTTTAGTTGATTTTTTTTTTCTTTAAAGAGCTTAGCATCAACGATTCCAGTATGCTTTTTCTTTTTTTTTGGCACAACAATATATGGTTCTGTTTTATCTTCAAAGTGATTTATGTTACAAATACTTCCTAAGCAATTTCCTCTCCCTCACCCTCAAATATACACAGCAAGTTAATCTATTAGACCGAATTCCTTTTTTTTCCCCCTCCTTTTGTGGTAAACCTAAATGGAAAGGATGTAAGTCTCTTCTTCATGCAGAAAGGAAACACCTTCTATTCATAGAAAACCTTTTTGCATTTTATTATTATTTATTACTTTCTGAGGCCTGATCAAATTCTTAGTATACTGTAAGCAAATATAGAGATGAAACTTTAAAAGCTAACTCACATAGAAACACATTAGCTTTAAAGGAAAGAAAATTGTAAAAGTATATATAAGCAAAACTATTATCATGGATTACTTTACCATTTTACATAGATTGTAGACCAATTTTGTATAACTGCCAAAATGCAACCAGCAAAAAATAATGTATAATGGCTTAATCATCATATCAACCAGCTTGCTTTCCTTTATTCCCTCATTATAAGTTGTACTAACAACATAACCAGCTATTTTATAAATTAATATCCTCATTGCCAAATAAGGATGAGAGAGCCAAAACTCAATTTCTTTCAATTCAATTCAATTAATAATTTTATTCAATTCCATTAATGGTTCAGGGCAAACTAATCAGCATCACTAAAGAACTAAAGAACAAAACAAACAATTAAACAAGAAACCTCAAAACACATCCTCCCCCTCCTTGTTACAAACTGAATATTTAATATTTAATAAAAACAGTGTTTACCTTAGTTCAAATACAGCCTTAGACACTTACCAGCTGTGTTATATGGGTCAGGTCATTTCTATTTACTGAAGTTTACTTAACTATATAACGAAGACAATAAAAACAGCTTCTAATAGATTTGTTGTGAAGATCAAATGATATCATATCTGTGAACATACTGCCCGGAAAACAGAAGGTACTACATAAATAACTATTTCTTCTGTTTAATATAATTGTACCTATATAATTTATATTAAATTATTTGTTGTCTTGGGAAGGGGGAAGAAAAGAAAAGGAAAGGGAGAGAGAAAAATTTGGAATTCAAAATCTTATAAAAAGTTGAAAACTATCTTTACACAGAATTGGAAAAAATAAGTGGAGGAAAATGAGTGATTTAATATTAAAAATAAATAAATGCCTTTTGTCTTTCTTTCTACTATATAAAAAAAGCTAACACCATATGATGGATAGAGTACAGGGCTTAGAGCTAGAAAACCCTAAGTCCAAACCTTGTTTCTGGTAATTATTAGCAGTGTGGCCCTATGCAAGTAATGTAACCTCTTTCACTATTAATTTCTTCATCTCTAAAATGAGGATAATAACACTTCTAGTAATAGCTTTTAATGGCCCTGCGAGTTAAATGAGATGACTTATGTAAAGTGCTTTATAAATCTTAATGCTCTACAAAAATCAGTTGTTGTATTGCATTTGTATTATTATGCTATACTTTCATTTATTTCATTTTCTTGTTGAAAATCTGGCATAAAATCAGTTGAAAGAAGAGAAAGTATCTCTTTCATAGAGGAAAGAAAAATTAATATGGGAATAGGTAATCTAAGCAATGACAGATTCATTATAAATCCTCCTCCTCAACATAAACTTATATTTATACTAAACATTAAAGTGTGCAACATATTTTATATACATGAGCCCATTTGAACCTTACATCAACCCTGTAAGATAGGTGCTACAAAATTTATTACCTCTATTTTACAGATGAGAGAACTATAGCTATAGAAGGCATGCCACAAATCCCTCTCTGGTGACATAGACAAAGTAGTATTGGAATTTAAACTAATTTGAACCATCAAATCAACCTGAAAAAGAAATACAGTAGTAACTGCAACTAAATTACTTTGATACTTTAACAAACCTTTTCTAAACAATAAAGTTAGCCAAAGACCCCAGCTTTGGGATAAAAACTCATTATTTCACAAAAATTGATGGGCAACATCTAACACCCTCTACCAAAATAAAGGTTGAAATGGGTTCATGATTTAGACATAAAGAGTGATGCTACGAAAAAATTAGAAAAAAACAAAGGATAGTTTACCTCTCATATCTGTGGATAAGGAAGGAATTTGTGACCAAAAAAAAAAAAAAAAAAAAAAAAAAAAACTAGCGTACATTATGAAACACAAAATGGATGATTATATTAAGTTAAAAGGTTTTTGTACAAACAAAACTAATGCATACAAAATTTGATGGGAAGAAGAAAACTGGGGGAAAGGTTCTGATAAAGGCCTCATTTCTAAAATATATAGAGAACTGATTCAAATTTAGAAGAATACAAGCTATTCTTCAATTGATAAATGACCAAAGAAAATATTCAGCTGAAGAAATTAAAACCATTTCTAGTCATGAAAAATGCTCTAAATCACTATTGATCAGAGAAATGCAAATTAAAATAACTCTGAGTTACCACTGTATACCTCTCAGCTTGGCTAAGATGACAGGAAAGGATAATGACAAACGTTGGAGGGAATGTGGGAAAACTGGGACACTGATGCACTGTTAGTGGAGTTGTGAGCTGATCCAACCATTCTGGAGATCAATTTAGAACTGTGCCAAAATAGCTAGCAAACTGTGTATACCCTTTGGTCCATTGGTTTTTCTACTGGGCTTATATCCCAAACACATCTTAAAGGAGGGAAAGGGACCCACATGTGCAAAAATGTTTGTGGCAGCCCTTTTTATATTATTGTTCTATAAAAAGTGATCCAGAGGATGATTCCAGAGAGGCCTGGAGAGATTTACATGAGCTGATGATAAGTGAAATGAGTAGAACAAAGAAAACATTGTACACGGCAACAATAAAATTATGTTTATGAACTATCAATTCTGATGGATGTGGCTTTTTTCAACAATGAGGTAATTCAAGCCTATCCCAATGTACTTGTAATGAAGAAAGCTATCTATATCTAGAAAGAAGACTGTGGGGACTGAATGTGGATCACAACATAGTATTTTCATCTTTTTTGTTGTTGTTTGCTTGCTTTTTTGTTTCTTTCTCATTTTTTTTTCCTTTTTGTGTTCTGATTTTTCTTGTACAGTAAGATAATTGTGGAAATATGTATAGAAGAACTGTACATGTTTAACATATATTGGATAAACTTGCTGTCTAGAGCAGGCAGTGGAGGAAAGGAAATGAGAAAAAAATTGGACCACAAGATTTTGCAAGGATGAATACTGAGAACTATCTTTGCATGTATTTTGAAAAGAAAAAACTATTTTTTTTTTACTGAGGCAATTGAAGTTAAGTAACCCAGGGTTATACAGCTAGGTAGTGTTAAGTGTCTGTGACCAGATTTGAACCCAGTTGCTTCAGGGGTGGTGCTCTATCCACTGCACCACCTAGCTGCCCTAATAAAAAGCTATTATTTAAAAAAAAGAATAAAGCTAGTCGAAGCCAACATATATATATAGAATCTCTATATACTGATTGGAATATGAGATTTAAATACTAATCATGTATATGCTAATTTAATTGTGAATTATTTATATGAAGATTATATGGGAAAATTCATTAGTAACTGAGGAAGAAAGTTGCCTAAATGAAGGTTGATTGAAGCCAAAAAATATACAATTAGCTAGAAAACTTACATTTGCACACACAAAACCATCTCAGAGACAAAACAATGAAATATAACTTTAAACATCATTTAAAGTTCAAAAATGGTGATAATTTTAGTTTTAGAATTTTTTAATTCAGTAATTTTTTTAAATAAAGGTAAGTCAAGAATTAAGACTTTTCCTAAATTTGAATGGGTTCCACTTTCTGCTTTGCAAATGGCTTGACTGAAGGTTTATTAGCTGATTTCTTAACATAGAACTTAATATACGGCCCTAAAACAAATCATATTTTATCAGATACTTTGTGCACTGTCAAAATATAATACTTTTCATTTATCTGTGCTCTCATTTAGTTTTAACGTTCTAGTTAATGTTGGAGATTGCTTATATTTAAATTTTGTCATCCTCATCTTGTATAATTCTTATCCAAGCCTTTCTAGAAGTTATATATAGATGAAGTGCATAATATAATGAGAGTTTTACTCTTTTAAAAAGAAATATTTCATTATGCATGACACTGTAATAACTGGTCTGTCCCTCCACTATATCTTAGTTAGTATGTCAAAAGAGATAGTCTCTACTTCTATCATATGTTCTTGTTGATGTATTTTTATAATGACTTTTATATAAGTTTTCAAATAGTGGTTGTGGTGATGTTTCTTCCCTCATTATCTTTTTTTTTGGTCCTCCTCTTCCTCTCTTTTCCCCTGCTCTTTCCCATCTTTCTTTTGCTCCTCTTTTTTCTCTTTTTCTTCCTCCTCTTTTTCCACTTTTTCAAATTTTTTTTCTCTTTTGTCTCTTCTTGTAGGATGTTGATTTAATCAATGTAGAGAGCTCTCAATTAGCAAGTTATTTGTTTACTATATAACAGGAGCTTCTTTGTAACATCTAGTCCTTGAGAATCATTTAGGAACCATGAGAGAGTTATTCATAATTCTATCTCAGGTCTCTTTGTCTTTGAATCTGGCTCTCTCTGCTATAGCACATTGCTATCTTCAATTAAGCTATTGATGATAAACCAAAATATACTAATAATATATCTCTCTCTTTTGGGTCACTTATAATTTGGTCTCTTTTGAGATTGTGATGTTTCATGATGTGATATCATACAGCATTAATGGTAAGAGATTTTTTTTAAAAGGAATCATTTTGGCACCAAGATGATAAATTGTCAAAAAACCAAAACTGAACAACAACAACAAAAAAATCTTCCTTCTTCTTGATAAGGAAGTGCAAAGTATATATGGGCACAATATTGTATGCAATGGATCTGAAACTCTTTTTCTCAGGTATTAACCACTATTGAGAATATGTCCAAAGAGTTTTTGTTTATATGGGTTACATAATAGATATTTATCATAAATAGAAAAAAAGTTCATTTTGAATTTGTGGACCCTCTGAAAGGATTTCAGAGACCCTCCAGGATTCACTGCACCACACTTTGAGAACCACTGGTATAAACTATCAGATGAGCTGGTTGGTTTTGTTTAACTAATTTTCCTTATTATGGAGGCAAGGAAAAGTTATCAGGCTATGACTATAATATCCAAAACCAAACACATTTATGCTAATAATTTTTACCAAAATTATGAGGACTTTTGTAATAGTGATCACTTTGGGAACATAAAAGGAATTGTACAGTTTTCTAATTATTATCTAGTCCAATTTCTTCCTCATATCCATCCTAACATTTAGAAATTAATTTTAATCATTAGAAATCATTCAAACAAGTTGCTTAGCATCAGGAAATGCCATTTGAGAGTCATGTTGAGGTTGGGAGTAAAGTATCAGATTTGGAATCAGAAGACATTAGCATTAATCCCAGTTCTTTCACTAAGTTGCTGGGGGATAGAATGAACAAAGTACTTGGAGACAGAAAGGCGTAAGCTTAAATCCAGTCTCAGATATGTACTAGCTTTCTGGCCATGAACAAGCTACTTAACTTTTCAATGCACAGTTTTCTCATCCATAGAATGAGAAACATAATAGCACCTACCTCACAGAATTGTTGTAAGGATCAAGTGAATTAGCCTATGTAAAATACTTAACAAACCTTAAACTAGTATATAAATGCTAGATTGATAGTACTTCTATTTTCCTATTCTCAAGGTTCTTAAATTCTACTGGGATGTAAACATTATACAGCATAATGAATACAGTATGACATGAAGAGGGAGAGAACAGTACAAACTTGGGAGATAAGAAAAGACTTCCTGTAGAACATGACTCTTGAGATGATCCTTCAAGGAAGCATATTATAGTGAAAAGAAAGAACACTGCACTTTTAAGTGAGAAATCAGTTTAAAGTGTGGCAAAGCCATGTATCAAATGAGATAGTGTATACAAAGTGCTTTGTATTGTATAAATGTGAATGTTAGCAACATAATTTTAAGGAAGTATGGATTTTTTCTGAGTTTCAATTTCCTTATGTTAAAATAATCACAATAATATTGGCACTCCTTATTTCATATAAATTTTGTGGGAATGAAATTACATGAGATATTATGCACAAAACATTTTATAAATCATAAACCATGATTTGAATATGAATTATTATCAATAATAATTGTTATTAGAGGCTTTCAGGTATTAAGGCATCATTTAATGCATCATTCAAACAGCTGATGAAGATAATGAATTTCATACTGCAGGTATTGATACAGTGGGAAAAGGAGATAGATACAGGTTGAACTTCAGACATAATTGATTTACATTGGCATCTGCAGTTTATCTAACTCATATTCTGAGATTCTGTGAATTAGCAGAACTTCTTAATGTTTAAGCTATGTAGAAATAGAATGGGTGATCTCAGGAAGTAATAAATTCCCTATCAGGGAAGCTCTTTAAAATAATACTGAACATCATAAAGAGAGTTTATGATTTAAGAGCAGACTTGACTGCTTGATATATGGGGCATTTTGGCAAAGGGTATGAGGCAGTGAAAAACACATTGCATTTGGAGTCATTCTACCCTGGGCCAGTAATTTAATCTCTTTGTGCCTCAGTTTCTTCTAATGGAAAAAAGAAGCAAATGGACAAGATCATTTCTAACATTTCTGCCAGATCTGAGTCTAGTTTCATATAATTCCTTCCAAATCTAGTCATTCTATGAAATGTCAGCTGACGAAAGAAAAGCCTTGCTTAACCATTTAATTAATATTGATTTGAGGCAAAATCCCTGTTATAGAAACTGTGCTGGGAACTAATGGGGAATCAGAGGAGAGAGAGGTTAAGATAAGGCAGCTGAGTAATCTAAAAGAGATATAAAAGCATTTCTGGTAAAATAAATAGTACTTCTCATTCTCATACAAGTCTGTGTTCTCACTGAGAATTACTGTACCCCTCAAGCAAGGAAAAATTTAGTCAGTAGAAATGAAATTTTGAAGAGAATTACACAAAATTGCACAATTGCTTTTCTGGGTGGCTGGGATAAATCTGAAATGATTATGCTTTGCCCTTCCCCCACACATACCTTCCCCCCCTCCCCCTTTCTCCTTTTTGCAGAATACAAAAAAGATTTATTGAGACCTTAGGGCTGCTCACTTCCTAATAAAGTTCTCCCTCAGTCATCTTCCTAATTTGGTTGACTGGTCTATTTTTAAAAATTAGCAGTTTTCAGAAGCAGCCTCCAGTATTGTGGCTGTGAAAAATCTGTTGAGAACAAATAAAAGGCTAAAACAAAATCTCATATTGTAAGCAAGGATAAATTTGGAGAAATGATATACATGACTTTGTTGTGCCTGTTCAGCCCCCGAGGCAAGGAAGAAAAGCAATCTGGTTTTCTGAAACATTCAAATTCCTCACCTAAGCCCAGCTAAAAATATATCACTACAGAAGCAGACTGGAAATTTACCATGTCTACATTTTAATTTCCAGGGTTGGAGGGGTGGAGACTAAACCAGGTTAAGAGTTGAAAGGACCAAAAATCAACCTAGTTATGTGTAAGTAATAGCAAAGTTTTCATAGAGGATATAAAAATGGTGTATGTGTATGTCCCCCATGGTCAAATCTGAAGAGGTTGGACCAGGAATCCAGAGCTTGCTCTGTAGAATTAATATTAGGAACCGTACATTTCTTGGAATTCCCTTTTACAACTTCCAGAAATATTTTAAAGTTTCCACCTCCTCCCCCCCTTAAAACCACTTAACCCTATTAAATGTCAAGATTATGCAAATAAAAACTTGTCTGTTTGGTAGAGGTTTGTGGATAGTTTATGGTTGGTGATGAAGAACACACATTATATGCAGACATTTATGGATCAGAGTAGCTAGACCTAGAGCTGGAAGCAATGTCAGAAACAATATAGTACTTGCTTACATATTAGGAGCCCAGAGAGGGTGACTTGTCCAGTGTTACAGGGGTAGTAATTATTAAAGTATTAGATTTGTTATTGTTGATGGTGGGGCTGGTATTGGTAGTGACCATTCATTCAGTCATATTTGACTCTTCATAGCCCCCATAGACCATAGCATACCATACCCTTCTATTCTCTATTGTTGACCCAAATCTACCCAAGCTCTTTTTATTTTCTCTATGACACAATCCCTTTCATTCTCTGCTGTCCCCTTTTCCTTTTGTCGCCAATCTTTCCCAACGTTAAGACCTTTTTCCAGTAAGTCCTGTCTTTTCATGTGAACAAATTTTTTAAGCTTCAGCTTGAGTATTTGTCCTTCTAATGAATTGTCTCGATAAATATTTTCAAGTTGTTATTGATTTGATCTTCTTGTCCAAGGGGCTCTTAAAAATCTTTCTCAGCACTACAATTCAAATGAACCCCTTATTAAATATTAATCATTGTGGCAAACAATCCTCATCCTATCTATAGCTACATTTATATTTTCTTCCAAATATGTTGTGTACCTGTGGACTAATTGGAACAAATATTGTGCATGTATGTACAATCACCTCAAGCTATTTTAAAACTTGAATCACTGTTTTTCCAGAAATAAAGAGGTCTAGAGAAAGGGGATGGAGAGGGTAGAGAAAGGAGACTTACCTCTCATATATAAGTCTCAATCATCTTCACATTTTTTATTCATTTCTGGAGTTAGCTGCTTCTAGTGAATTTGCTAATGCTCCCTCATCTTTTATGAAATGGAATTTTGAAATTGTTGTAGGAAAGAAAATTTCTTTCTTTTTCTATAAAATACATTAGTTATTTATAGAAATTAAAAATTCAATGGCATCTTATTTTTACTTGCCTTCTTATTTCATGAATCAGATTATGTACTTGAATCTCTAATGCTAGGTGCTACTCTAAAATGGAATTCAGTCTTAGGCCATTCTTATAGTCCTCCCACTGAAGTGTAGATATTAAATTACTTTGAAAAAAATTTTGTTATATGATGATTTTATAATGCATTGCAGGAGGGGAAAAGCAAAATTAGAATATAGGAACTGCAACTGTAAAAAATTAAAAATCAGAACAAACGAATAAAGCATTCTGATAAGGCCTTAGGGGAAAATGAATGAAAAGTTATGACATTTTATGAGATGAATTTCATTTATTTAAATATACATAATTTCAAAGTGAGTTAAAAAGATTTATATTGGTGTTCAATGTTGTTTCTAATAAATAATTTTAATTAAATATTTTTATGTAAAGACACCTCCAAACTTATCATCTTCCCTCCTAAACAAGATTTGCTTTATAATTCCTGTCACCTATGCCTTAGAACTATCTGTCACCTTTGGCTCTCCTTCCTTGCTTTACTCCCAACATCCAATCAGTCATTAGCACCTGTCAATTCATCCTTTATACTGTCTCCTGCATGTTTCCTTCTTTTCTGTTCCCATCATCACTATCCTACCTTAGACTTCATTATCTCTTATTGATATACAACAATTCATATGGTCTCTCACAACTAGAAACTATTCTATACATAATGGCAGATAAATCTTCATAAAGAATAATTCTCATTTCTTTGTTACTCTGTTTTTCAGCCTTCAAGGACATCTCTGCCACCTAAACTTCCTTGCCTGGCTAGCAAAATCCATGTTCTGCCTCAATCTGTCTCTTTTGCCTTCTCTCACTTTGTATCTTACACACCATTTTATAAATATAAAGACACTAGGACAATCTTTGAGACTTTTGGCAAGTAATTTGACCTTTATATATATGCTTGTTTTCTGAATTGTACAATGCACATAATAATGATACCTACTTCCTAGGGTTCTTGCACAGATTCAAATGACATAATAAATGTAAAAGTTGTAGCACAGTTTCTGGCACATATTAAGGGCTATATTAATGTTAGCTGATACCACTTTTTATCTGAGGAAATATTTGTTCCAACAACATGAGTTTGCCTTTCTATACCAAACCAAATGCTTGAAAGATAGGGCATTATCAAGGTTTATTTTTTTTGACCTGAACATAACTCAAATAGAAGATGTGTTTTATTTTATTTTTAAAATTGTATTAACCAAACCAACACCACAACTTCTATAAAAATGATTATACAATTTCTATGATATATGACCATGAGACAGAAAGGACGCATAGTCTAATAAATAGTTGGATTAATCTTCAAGTCATAATGATCCCACTTTACATTCTGCTTTTGCAATAGTAGGTGAACATTTTGGATAAATCATTGGAAAACTCTTTAACATCTCAATAGCTAAAGAGAGTTTTATCCCTCAGGTTTCCCTCAAAGTTGAAGAAATCATATAAATAGACACTTCATATCCTGACCATGAAAATGTTCACTATGTCAGTTAGGTACTTCCAAAGTTGATAAAAATATCAGAAGTTCAGACTTTCTTAAAGGTCATTGAAACATGTATACTAAGATTACTTACTCTTTTAATACAGTGACAGCCACAAAATGTCAAAGTGGATAGAGTTCTGGGATTCTATCTGAGTTCAAATTGACCTCATAGTTTTATTGGCTATGTAACTCTGAGCAAATCATTTAAGCCTATTTGCCTCAGTTTCCTCAGCTTTAAATGAGCTGAAGAAAGAAATGGTAAACCACTCCAATATCTTTGCCAGGAAAACTCCAATGGCCACATAAAGGCATTTGTGACTAAAACAATTGAGCAACAATTAGGAAAAGATGCATATCTTATGCCATAGAAGAATTAGGTATGACAAGATGATGGGGTAGGTCCAATGCATGGCATTTTATTAAATGGTGGGATTGACATTTACATAGAAAGACCACAGCTAACTGGACTGATCAGAGAGACTATTAGAAAGCATTCAGATAATGTTTAACAAATAATAATATTAATTACTAACATTTACAATACAATTTAAGGTTTTCAAAGCATTTTATTGAGGTTATCTTATTTGCTCTTCACTGTAGCCTTATGCTATCAATGCTGTTAATTTCTTCCATTTACAGATGGAAAGTAAGGTAAACAACATTTAAATTACTTTCCTAGGAATACATATCTGATCATGAAATAGAAACACTGGTCTTACCTGAAACTAGATCTAGTGTTCGATTTATCATCCCTACTTAGTTGCCTCAGTAGATGAGTTTGTCAATAGATAGTTTTGAATGAATCACTGAAATGCATCATAGTAAATTGTTTGGATTTTTCTTTTGTCTTTTGGACATTATATGAGTGTTAAAACATTGATTTGTACCTTGAAGTCTAAAGGCCACTTCCTTGCGCTTATTTGGAGTAGAGAAAAAAAACCTGAAAGCAAAAATTCTTCCATACTCAATCTGTAAGATGACTTTCCTCTAGTTTATTATTTTCATATTTACATCTCCTTCAAGCTCATTTTACAAGCAGAATTCTAGAACAGTCTGCCAATAATCACTATCATTTACATAACAATTTGAGGTTTTCAAAGCACTGTGCTGAGATTATTCCACTTGTACACAATAGCCCTGTGAGGTCAGTACAGTTATTTTCTTCTATTCATAGTCAAAGAAACTGAGGCAAGAATCAGTTAAATGGTTTGCCTGGGGTCATACAGCTAGTAATATCTTTGTACTTTTGAAAAGCAAAAAGAAACCAAAGTTTCCAGAATCCCCTTTTGAACTTCTCCCTTCACTTTTCTCTCTCTTTCCTATCCACCCTTCAAATTTGTTAAATCCAACCCCAGCAGCACTGAGACATTAACGCATATTTCATTGTACCAGACTTCTTAATGTCAACCTTTTTCCAGAGTTCTAAGAAAAACAAACAGAGTTAGGTTGCATCCATTGTTTTATTCCTCCTAAGAAGGCAGACACCTATACATGTATATATGGGAATACAGTTAGAACTGAATTCAGAGAGGGACATAGGCAGCAAAGTTTATAAAGAGAAACATCACAAGGAAGATGATGTAATATGGTGATTTGATCTGGCTATCCACCCAAAAATCATGGGACTAGAGGCAGGGAGTAATTTCAAAATGGTCTTATTTCTTTATCCCTAGGCTGGATTGTTTTTCACAAGGTGAATCATGGCCAGTCAGGTTTGGTCATTGATCTTGGGGGTCTTGAACCTGTGTGAGTTCTGTAGCATAGCAAGGGAAGTTCTGGGATCGGCAAGTGATTTCAGCAAAGCATTTCTGAGGTGCCCAGATTAAGGAATTTTTAGTTTGTTTCCTGCTTGGCTGATTCTAATTCTCAGGTCATTCTGGCTTACTCTGAATTGTGGGGGAGATTGAATAAATTGAGGTGGTTAATAAAAATCATTAAGTGCCTCAGTTCCACACTGATAAATTCCATTGAGTGAAGGAGAACTTAACATGAGCCTAGGAGTAAAAAACCATTGTCATGCACAAAGCAAAGTACTCAAAACCATTAACATCTGGAATCAACTGAGCAAGGCTCCAGTGCAAGATATGACCAATTTACCAATATGACCAATCCAAAATACAAACATGTCTGTTTGTATATATTAGCAAGATTATCATGCCTTTATATGTGCCTTAGAAGATGTGAGCAGAGTTGTCTAGCACACAGGTATGTAGGAGGAAGACATTAGGAATAAAATTTATACATCTAGACATAGATCTAAACATCACACATAACTGTGTGAAATGCATACAGGTATACATTTCTAAAAACTGAAAACTTTTTTGTGTATGTGTGAATCAAGCATAAAACTAATAAGTAAAATAGGAAGGAAACATACATTACCATCATAATAAAACTGTTTATTGTCATGTATGTCGACTAGTGTTTGGATAATATGATTTTCTTTCTTTCTTTCAGAGGGTATAATAAAATTTCAAGATTCTATGGCATGTATCATGGTGTATACCATGGTGGTTGATCTTGCATGTTGCTGTTGCTACTCTCTTTTCTGTCAGACACTTACAAACAGCTGCTAATGGGTGGAGATCACCCTAATCTCCATTCAGCACTGCAGCTGACAAGTGACAGATTTTTCCTCCCCCTCCCACCACCCACTCAACCTCAAACCCTGCTATTTCTGAGAGACCTTCAGTGTGACATCCTTATAACAAGATATCCTCCTATACAGTCATAAAAATGACTGAGATTTAGACCTGTGCCCTCAGTTTCCACATGTATGTCAAAGAATTACAATAAAGTGAGGATTTGACCTTCTGAGTAATTAAACTGACTTAAGTCACTGTAGAAAGTACCATTAAAGGAAAATCTTGAGGGTTAGAGAATTTTCATTAAGGATTTTAAGCTAACACATTTTAATTTTAATATGATACAAAGTTGAACAGTACATTTTGGAACAAAAATGGACTTGTCATATTAAACTTGGTATTTTAAAAAGATGTCTGTGACAGCCTATTTTTTAAAAAAATCCATTCTATTCTCCAGGCTCTGTAAAATCAAGTCACCGTGTAACTAATTCATGTAGGTTCATAGTATTCTAGCTACATGCTCTGAAATGCTAATTAAAATCTTTCCAATTTCTTTGAGCTTTTCTGCGCAGAAAGGACAAAAATAGCATGATAATATTCTTTAGATTGTTCTAAAAACAAAAGTTTTAATGTCTCACCTGGTTGTAGGTATGCTAAGAATTATAGTACTAAATAAAGTTAATTTATATTTTTGGTTAGTTGTTATTAGGTGTTTTTGTTCATTTGTTCAGAAATGAAGCACCCCTTAATCCATGTCTTTTTTATATATATTAGCAAGATTGCATTGCCTTTACATGTGCCTTAGAAGATGTGAGCAGAGTTATCTAGCATACAGATATGTAGGAGGAAGACATTAGGAACAAAAATTTATACATCTAGACATAACTATGGTTTCATTAATGTGTGCATTCTAACCATCAACACAAATAAAATTATCTGAAACCTTAAAATACTATAATTATTATCACCTACTGTTACTACGATGATAAAGACTATGACTACTATTACTATTACTACTACTACTACTACTACTACTACTACTATTATTACTGCATTATTCAAGATCTATATAAAATGAAGAGTGTATTTTTGGGAATGGGAGCACTACTAGGCAGAAGTAGATTTGTCTCTCCTTCAGGAGACTTTTGAAGAAAACCAAGAATTCCAAGAGATGGAAGTAAGGAAGGAGTTTTTCCCAGGAATAACAAAAAAGGATGCAAAGTCCTTGGAAAGAACATTTACTATAGAACAGTGTAGTGAGAGCCAGACAGCAAAGGATTTAAACAGTGATTGAGTGAGTAGAGGGTAAGATACAGGATAGTGTCTGGTAATAAATATTCAGTGAATGAATAGAAGAATAATTCTTTCATTCCAAACCTCACATTCATTTGGAAATCCATTCTATAGACTTCTTATAGGGACACAATTTAAAATCTACTTAAATACGTCCAGTGGCACTAAAAAGTTTGAGTCATTTTGTGATCATGTCCAAATTTCTTTAAATGTTCTGACATCTTTTCAAAAATAAGGGATTTGGTTAAATATGCTCAATATTCCTGCTCCCATCACTTTCACATTAAATACATTATTCTGAAGTTTGCCCAATAGTTTTTAATATATTACCTTCTTTCATCCTTATGGTAAACCTGATAAGTAAATTACCTTTCTTTTTTTTCAAAAACAGTTGAAATTAAGGGAGATTATTGGATTCCCAGGCTTACATAGCTAGTAAATAATTAAATCAAAATAATTTTCCTGATTCCAACTCTTCTGGGCCATACACTACATCATACTTACAGTCACAATTTCTACCTTGTATTTCCAAATGAATTCTAATTTTAGATCCCCTGATTTACACTTTTACCTTTTGCAAAGTACCAAGAATTTATCAGATTATTTTCTTCGAGGGGAAGACTTCTGATAGATGCCAGGAAAAATGATTTCTATCATGCTGTCTTCCCTTTTTTATTGATTACATTACTTATAATATGAAAACATTGTCCATCTTTCTCCTTTATCTTACAAAAATGCTTCATTTTTTCTTCCTTAATATATACCTCATGTGCTAAACTGTGTTTTTGGATAACATTTTTAAAATGTGAATATACAGTATTACTCCATCCTTTCTTTATATGTTTCTTAGATATAAGATATATCCTTCTCTTGTGGTATTTTACTCATTAGTTCCCTTCTTTCCCTCCAAGGATTACTTATAAGATACTTATGATATATAGCTTTCCAGGTAATTTAGAAATTTAAAATTCATTTTGTCAGCATGGGACAACTGGGTGGTAAATGGATAAAGCTCTGAGCTTACCATCATGAAGAACTGAGATCAAATCCTCAGAAATGTACTAGATGTGTTCTCCTGGGCAAATCATTTAATCTCTGTTTGCCTCACTTTCTTCATCTATAAAATGGGGACAATAATAGCGCCTCTATCCCAAGGTTCTTGTGGAGTGCCTGGCACATAGTCAGAAGTATATAAATGTTAGCTATTATTTATTATTATTATGGTCACTATTTTTATTGACAATAATGCAGTAATATGTATATAGATATTTGAGGCCATATATTTTAGTCCACTTCCCTGCTTCTCATACCTGAAAATTTCATGATACCTGCCATATTTTGCAGTTGTTTCTATGTCATAATATTGAGCTGGATCCTGGTGTGCCTCTGAGAGGCACAATAAATATTGAGTTATATATATATTTAGTTAATCATTTCCCCGTCTTTCTTAATTTTCATTGCAAAGGCTTCTTGATCAGGTTAGCAGAATTCTTACGCAATCCATTATCCCCAGTTTTCTTGGGATGCATTCTATTTTTTGCCAGGAGGCTACCATTCTATGATAAACCATGATTTGGAAAATTAAATCCAGTTCTCCCACATTACATATATGGTAAGTTTTTCATTTTTTATAATCCTTTTCATCCAGTCAATAAGAAAAATTAAAATAATACTTGTTTCCCTAAACACTTCATATTACCCCCCAGAACTTTAGTGTCCACACATGTTTCTTCTGACCATATTATTTATTTCTACATAAATCAATTTTAGGAAGTTATCTGAGCTTTAATATGTTCTGGAAAGTTTATTGTCCCATCAAAGACAGCATGGTCTAATAGAAAGAGGACTGGAACTGAAGTCAACTACCACCGTTACTTTAAACAATTTACTTGAACTCTAGACTCTAGTCTTCATGTCTTTAAAATTGAGATGATAATTTTGTATTACCTCATGGTAACTTTTTGAATAAAGAGATTTGTAAACTATAAAGTGTTATATAAACTTTCCCTATTAGAATCTTGTCCTGTGCTATCAATGGGAGTATAAAATATTGTTTTCCACTTTACTGGAGGCACTCCAGGATAGAATCAAGCATAAGAGTGATACCTAATAGATGTATTTTTCTGTTTGCCAATAGCATTATACTGAATGCCTAACGTCTCTGAGATGCACAATTACTCAAAAGATTTTAGCCTAACAGTCCACAAAGGCTTTTGGATTGGTGAAATCCAGAAAAATAAGCACGTCTATGCAAGTATATGGCATTCATTCATTTTGTTCATAAGCATATAAATCTTGGTCGTATAGCATGTTGAACAATGAGCAGAATTGCAGAGTAGGAGAAAGTGAGTTTTGCATTGTTCTTGGACAACTGTAGAGTGCTTTCAACATTAGCCAGGTTCTCTCTGAAACAAAAGCCAATCTTTAAATATAGGATTCTTCTTAAAATTTATGGCTATGAACCCTCAAACCATGTCTATGACCATTATAGACCATACAAAGGAAAATTAAATGATTCATGATGGGCATACATATGTTGCAGCATATTTCCGATGACAAATTATATGCAAATAGCACTATATAACATGTAACCAAAAATTATTATGGCTTATAATCTAATCAGGGTAAGAGACAATTGTCAACTCATCCAAATGCTGACTTTATACTCATTTATTGAGCCTTGGAGAAAGAAATCAGAGTTTCAGCCCTTTACATTTAGTCAGAAAATGCAGAGAGATAAAAGCAAGATTAGAGTATGAACATATAGATTGGTAAGCCATAAGAAAGAAGATAGATATGTGGTAGACTGTACTGGCAATTATAGCAACCAATGAGACTGAAATCCATTCAATAGTTCCTTCTTTTTCTCCTGCTTTATAGAGCAAAATATTAAGAAAATTCTGCCGAGAATCTAAATCTCCATTTAATATAATATTTCAAAGAAATATATCACCTGTAAAACATTCTCACTGAACACAGAGATGGTCTCACTTTTGTATTTATATGCCTACTGCATAACAAAATGTCTAAGATATAATAGTACTTAATACTTATTGATAGAAATCAGTGATTTAGGTTTTTCTTTACATGATGAAAAGAGCAGTTGATGCACTGGGGTCGGATAACCAAGCACTTAAGGCTAACTACCAATTGGACAATACTCTATTAACATATGCTCGGAAAATGGCTCCAAGCTGTTCTGTGCTGTCTCGATCTTTTGGTATATTCAGATAATTGTAGGAGGGATTAGGGGGTGAAGTAAGACAAGCCACAGTCTCTTTGGCTGTGGGCAAGGAGGAGGCTATGGAGAGCTCATGGAGTTTTCGTTCATCTCTTTTACTTCTCCCCCTAAAGACCAAGGATTTTTGCTTATTTGACTCCAGCTGATTCTAAGGCATCCAGGGTGCTAACACAGACACCACAACTAAATAATGTACTGAAGGCTGGTTCTCAATGCTTCTGTAATCTTCAAACAAATTGAGCTTTCCTGAATACTTGTGAATAGTCTAACCCAAAGATTCCCTATCATCTCAGGCATGTCTTCAAAACATCCGATAAAGGATTTTCAAAGCCTCTATGAGAGTAAGGAAATCCTCATCAGAAACTGGAAATTACTTGCTCTTGGAGTTGTCTTGATTCTTCCCTCTTTTTCATCTTTCACATTTAATTAAATACTAATCCACTTTCACCTCTTGTCCATTCATTGATCCGTTTCTTTCTGTTTCCTTTCCTGGCATTCAAGTTGCCCTTGTTGGTTCTTTTCTTAACTAGGATAAGAATCAAAAGCTCTTTAAAAGCTTTCTTCCATCTACTCTGTTTGTCTCTTAAATCACAAATCATATTTTTTTAGAACTTTTCCGTTTAAAAAGTGCTTTCTCCACAGCAATATCCTAAGAAATACAGGCAATAGATTTATTATTTCCATTTTACAAATGAGTCAACTGAGTCTTGAAGAAGTGATTTGCCTAAATCCACTCATTATTAGTAGAGGAATTTAAAGCTATCTTTAACCTTAAGTTAACTTTTCCTTTTCCCTTTCCATTTATAAATCACAATTCTATTTGATAGTGAGGAAAAGTAAAAAATGTCCAAAGGAAAAAATATTAAGTTCTCTACTTTATGGAGAATGCATTTACATTAAAAGTATGCTGATTCTTTTATACTTTCTCAAAGAATATTATTTATAAAACACAAAGACCTAAATGAAGGAAACTATTGTATGTTGTAATGAAGGGTCATGAGTGAGATTCAAAAATATAACAGGTCTCAATGACATCTTGTTTGAGTAAAAAGCAGTGCATTCTCAAGGTATTGTCAAGGAATATCTTATCTCTGTTTTCTGGCAGATAATCAGCCTAAAGGACTAAAAAGCAAGATTTCTCTATTAAATGTTTAGAGAAGAAATAGTCTGGACCCTCAAAAGATAAACATAATATTTTTTCTTTATTATTACCACATGCTCACACAAAATTTATACCCCAAATCTTATTTTTGTCTGTCTCTTACTACTGTTACTTAACTTATTCTTACTTACTTATTACTTTGCCTTTAAATACCTTTGCCAAGTTAATATATGACTGTGAACATTCTTCTTATCTCTATCGTTGAATTATAGCTATATATTACCTCTTAAAGTCTATTACAGAATTGACTTCTCAGTATTTTAATCAAATACCAAATTAATTCACTTAATAAAATAAATGGTTTTTAATCATATCCATTATTTACTTCCATAAAAAAAGCAATCACAGTCTTAATTTTCATCTATAAGATTTATATCATTATAAGCTAAAAACCCCATAAAAATTGAATAGGTCAATTTATTCAATTGTCAATTTTAAAATATCAGCTAATTTCCTGGGAAATTGATCAAAAAAGTTATTTGACTCCATATATGTAGCTAATTAGTTGATTAGTTAAACACTACATGTCAACTTTTTGCTGTGATATCATATAGTCACAACCATAATGTCCCCTTCTGTAGTAGTTCTGAACCATTTGCCATCTTTGGTGTTTGCAGAAGTTCTGAGGCACATGCCTAGAAATCAGAGAATAATTATTGCTTAATTCTGGGCAAGAGTGAGAAAGTCAGTTTTGTCAACTATTTCAATATATAGAGTGATCCCTATTTAACTTGGAAGGCAAAGAAAGAATGAAAGCTTTATGGCAATCTATATAATTATGAATGACATATTAGAATAAATGGGTACCCAACAGGCAACTCGATGAGTAGAAAATGGAAAATCCTTTTTAAACAACACATAATTAACCTGTAGAACATTTCCCTTTACATAGTTGGAAAGCAATTAATTGTTGAGTGAGTTTAACAAATGACCAGAGATGAAACTAAAACTAATTAGGGAGAAAAATCATTGTGCTTTAGGGAATAGGCTTATCATCAGTTGTGGTCAGAAAATAATATATGTGTTCAAAATTTATAGCCACCACACCTCTGCTGGTGACTATAAATTTCTTCCTGGCAACCAGCTGTTACAGCAGGCCTGCTGTGCACTTCCATAAATATGGCAGCCTTCAGGATAGTGGTTTCTGCTCAGAAACTACTTAGCTGTCAGTTTCCTGACATAGAAACTCTTTTGAGAGCATTGCACAAGAGCTCTTTAGCAGATGGAAATTGTTCAGATAGAATAAAGGTCCACCTGCCTACCCCCCCCCCCAAAAAAAAAAAACAAAAAACTAGGTCTATCATTCTAACAGAGTTATGGTACCTACATGGGAATACTAGTACCTCAGCCATTATGTCAACAAAGTTCCTAGTTCCTTTTTCAACTGACAGAATTAGCTATAAGAGGTATATAGTTATATAGAGCGCTCTGATCAAAAATATATATCTATAGTTGAGAAGAGTTGATTTTGTCCACCTTTGCAAACATAACAGTCAAAATTTCAGGACTATTCATTATTTCTCAGTCCTATTCATCTCTCTCTTGCTCACTTAAAAACTTTTGCCAGCTACTGACTCCTGTTGCCAACATCTTCTCCATCTCTGGACATCATCCCCTTTCTTCAAGGCATGGTAGCAACTCCTTCAGAAACAGTATTCTCTAAACCCCCTCAGCTAGGAATAATGTCTCCCTCTCTAAATCTTTTAAGCTATTCTCTTTTATTTTTCGAAGGCTCTTGATCTTTCTATAATTTGTGTTTTGATGGATATAAGTACAAATACTCCCTTCACTAGAGCAAACCATAAACTTCATTCTGCTATCTCATCTTGTACAATTCTTGTTTATGTTTATTTATTTGTTTCGTTTTCTCCTATTTATTCTCTAAAGAAAGATCTGTGCAATAACACTGGAAGTATGACTCTGCTTTTGTTGTATTATTTCAAACGACATTGTACTTATTTGTGTTCATGCACAAAAATAATTAGTTCATTATAATCTCTGAAAAGTCTTGTTTTTCTACTTTATATTCACTACATCAAGTATGGTACTTTGTATAGAATGGTACATAATGAGTATTTGTTGAGTTGGATTGAATAACTATTTTGTTACAATCTATAGGTTAGTGAATGAAATATAAGAAAAATATCTAAAAGTTAATATAATAAAAATAGGCAGCAGAAAGTATTTTATATATCATTACCATATAGAATTTTTTTCTTAACTTAGTAGAAAGCAATTGATTGCTTGAAATGTTTAACAAAAGAAAGAAAAATCCAGAATCTTCTAGGGGATAGATACATCTGCACAAAATGAACAAGAAAGTTTTCAAGGATACAGCATTATGTACTTAAGTGATGTTACCATAAGTTTTAATTATTAGTCAGCAATTCTGATAGTATTGGAGATCAAGATAACTTAGAAGCTTTCTAGTATAATCCTGTTGTTTTAGATATGAGGAAACTTAGGCCCAGGGTTATTGAGTGATTTGTTGAAAGTCACATGGCTTGTCAGCCTGATTTGATCCTGAATATTCTGAATCTAGAATCAATGATCAGCCACATTTCCAGAGAACAATGATGATGAATGCTATTCATATCCTGAAAGATAGGTAATAGACAAATAAGCAGAATGAGACACATAATTTGGACATAGCCAGTGCAGGAATTTGTTTTATTTAACTATACAATTGTTATAAGGATCATTTTCTTTAATTTTCATTTCATTTCTTTTTTTTATTTCAGCTTGAGGAAAGAATGTTGGAAAGAGAGAAAATAATTGCTTGTTAACAACCAAAAAAACACCTAATGATTTTTATAGGATTAGTAGTTTTTCCTATGTGTCATTGGAGAGAATGTCTAGGGCATTTTAACATTGATGTTTGTATTTTCATAGTTCTTCACAATGAAGATTTCTCGTATGTTTTCTTCACTTGGCAGTCTAGTCAGTACAGAGACTAGGGATAACAGGAGAAGAGGTTATCAAGTTAAACTGATTGACTATATAGTTGTATATTCTATCTTGAGCAAAAGAGGTAGGGTTATAAGCAGTAATATATCAGTAACACCATTGGATTTACTTTTGTTTGACTTTTTTTTACCACAAAAATGTGCCTAGGTTGTTATTTAGAATGATCTATAAAAAGCTGAAGATTTGACTAGTGCTTGAGCTGTGCTTTACTACTACTCCTTTACTGAAACGCTATATTCTGAAATTTTGCAGCTGATAATAACTGGCAAATTCAAGGAAAGTCTAGTTGTACTAGATCAAATTGAGTATTCTTTTCCTCTCCTTTAAGACCCTAGTCAGCAGAAAATATTGGCCAGAGAGCAGTTAGTTTTCACATAAATATGAATTTGGAAAGATTGGAAAAGGATCTGTGTAGCAAGTTTGTTAGGTACTAAGTCTTTCCCTAAAACATCTAACTACTATTATAGACAATATCAGGGGTTAAGAAACTTATTGTCTGAACCTCAAAAGAAGAGAGAGACTTTATAAAAATCACAAACACTGGTACTTTTCAAGGAAGATTATTCTGAAGAAATCAGAGCAATATATCATTTGTTTATGTATTGTCACCTTTTCAACCATAATTTCACAATTATCATAAAGGTTAGGTGAGCAGTTATTATCCTCTTTCTCCAACTTCCCTTCCTGGTACATTTCCAGCTACAGATACCATAGTATAAGCTGCTGCTTCATTACTCAAAGATTCTAGTACCCTAAATTTTGACTCTACCATAAAGATAAAGAGATTAGGAGTTAGCTAATGATGGTTATAAAAATTATTTAAGTCAGAGAACCAAACTTTAAATATTAAGACTATTCCCAAATAGGAACTTAAGAGTATTTTAGTTGTACTCAATATTTTGTATAAAATAAACTTCTAAAGGCTCAGCAGATAAAATCACACAGACTTTGGTCTGTGTGGGATATATTACATATATGTGTATATATACATAAGTATATGTATTTTTACTAGATAAAAGAGACCATTTTATGCCTCTTTTTGTACTTAGTTACTAATTGGATATACCCTCAGTCAAACTGAGACTTGTTAAAGACCTCAGCTTAAAAAGCCATAGGTCTTCTACTCCATCCAGCGCCATCTGCAGTCATTCTGATCTATATCTTGCCACTAAATCCAGATGCCTTTGGAGGAGAAAGTAAAGTTGATGAACTTTGCACAGCCCACTCTCACTTAAATTTATTACACTTGTATGTCATGGTATCTCCTTCTTGATATCGTGGTTAAGAATGAAGGATTAACAACAGCAACAACATTGCTCCTAGGTTTAAAATAAGGCAATCATTATAATATCAACTATGCAGCATAGTGGAGAAAATGCCAAAATTGGAATCAGGAAATTCAAATTTTAGTTCAAATCTTGACTCAGATTTTTGCTACCTGAGTCACTTAAATGTTTTCTAGTTTCAATTGCTTCATCTATAAAGTGGGAGTAATAATAGTAACATACTTCCTACGATTGTTGTGAGGATCAAAAGATATATGTGAAGCATTCTGTAACCTTCAAGTGCTATACACATGCTATCTATGATCATTGTATTTTTACATGTGGAAATTAAGGCTGCAGACTTCTAAGTGACTCATCCAAGATTACATCTAGTTAGTAGAAGATCCAAGACAAATCCTGGTCTCAAAATTTCTTTTCAGTGCTCTCTCAGAACCATCATAATTTTTGTAGTGCCTCATTCAATTTGTATACTGTCATATTAAAATAAAATGCTTAGGAAAAGTTTAATATTCTGCAGTTACCAGATGTTAGCAGCAATGTTTCAGTGCGTTTGAAGGAAGGGTAGTCACACAATTTCTATTAACATCAATGAAAAGCATGTGGCAAAATCCACACATATCTCTCTAGAAGCATGACCCCTACTGTTATTGAACATGTTCCTTTTTCGTGGTGTGTGATTTTCCCCTCTAATTTGAGGCAATTTAATTTTCTGCTTACTTCACAAAGAAATGTCAGGCTGAATTGCTGGAGCATTGATGTTGAAAATCTTTTTTTTCACACATTGTATTTACACTAAAATTGACTCTTATACTTGATATAACCAAAGTAAAAGCAGAAACTGCATTATCCTTTACAATATCCTTGCCTTTGAAGAAAATGAACCTGGAAACAAATTATAACCACAGTGGCAAACATGCTTGTTATAAGGATGGGGGTTTGTGGCATTTTAGTAAACAAATATGAGAAGCCATTACTGAACACCAATTATGAATTGTGGCGTATATGTTTTGTATCTCAGATCAAAGTAAATATAAACTAGGCACTAATGATTATTCCTAACAATTTTAGCATATTCAGTTTTAATAAATGTGATAGGTGCCCGTATTGAAAATTCTAGGTAAGATGCCAATACATGATATTATGTTTAAATTACATAATTTTGAATTCCTGCGTTAGAATTATATTGAATTTGTATATTTGATATCCTTCCATGGAATAATATACATTCTGACAAATACATTACAGTGTTAAACAGAATATTATTCTAGCAAATATTGCCTTCATAGAAATCTTAGTATAGTTCCAGTCCATCAATTATGAATCATCATTTTGAATCATCATTCACATGTCATGTCATGATACTTATTTTATTTATTATTACACATTCTGTTCTCACTCTATCAAGATTACTTCCCATTAGTCCCCTTCATGAGCCTTCCATTTAAATCACTTCATTCCCTCATCATCTGTATAGGGTAGTAGAAAAAGGAATGAATTCTGAATCATCAGGAGAGACCTAGCTTTGATTCATGGCTCAGCCATTTATTACTTTGGGGCCTTTGAGTTACTTCCTTAGCCACTTTGTGCCTCAGGCTCCTCATCTATAAAATGGGCAAAGTAATATGTATGTGAAAATTCAAAGTATATCTAAATGCACATCATACCCTGCAATACTTATTCCTCCTTCCATATCTTTGCTTATACCATTTCTCCCATCTAGAATATCAGTCACCTCTTTTAAATCTCTATAAAGTTAATTTATTCTTCTAGACCCTTGAATCCATCCACCACTAAATTATCCTTCCTTAAAATACCAAATTTATCTTCTCATACCTTAAAATCTTACAGCACTTTCAAAATAATTTTAAATATTTTCAGATACCTTATCTAATTTCAGCTTTACCATAACTCTGGGGAATATTATTCAGTCCCCTTTTTATAGTTTTGTTTAGTAAACATTTATGGAATGTTTATGTTCTAAGCATTGCTGTAAGCCCTACATGAAAAGAGAAAAGGAAAAGACAGTCCCTGCTCCCAAGGGGCAGCTAGATGTCAAATAGTAGGAAACATTTTGTTTTTTAATGAGATATAATTTAATCAATTAAAGGAGACATTGAAAAAAATATGATTTTATATTATTACAGTAGAATAACCCACTTTCTTATGAAAAATCAACTTGCCCTAACTCTAGAGGAAATGCCCTAAAGAAGTCCAAAGTTTTACTAGTAAAACTGGGTCTTACGAGCCTTATTCTGCTTTTAATCTAATTTTTCCTTGATTCTTTGAGGTTCATATTGCTACATTTCCAGCATTTACAAGATCTTAAAATTATGAAAACTGTTTCTCTTTTATTTTTCAGTAATTAGAATTCACATCACCACATAAATAAGAAAATACCCCAATTGGTGAATACCTCTTGAAAATTTTTAAAATCCCAATTGTGAAAGTATAACTTATTTTGGTATATATCCTCTCTTTCTTTCTCACAACAGAACTGTTTTCCCTCATTCAAGTTCTTTATTATTTCTAATTTCAACTTTCTGGCTATCAGTGCTACCATGATTTCCATAGATGATTACAACTTTGATTCATGAATCATTAGCTTGGTAAATGATTGAAAATAATATTAAAATACCTTATAAAGAAATTAGCATTTGATCAAGTCAGAATGGAGTCATTTGAATAATTTGGACTTCCCTTGCATTTTTGTAGCAATCTACATAGACAAGAAGCTTATTTCAGTGCAAATACAGCATCTTCTCCATCTTGCCAGATAACTTGGACTCCACATTGGGACTTTATGATGATAGTTAAATGAAAACAGATTAAATATCTATCAATATCATACTTTCTTTGACAAAAAAATGTCAATAAAAGCTTCCCTCTTTCATTCTAAAGGTGTACCTGAACTAACTCTGCCAACCCCACTTCTACAAGTCCATTCCTGCTTGAATAAGCATAAGAAACAAGAACCATAGAAGACCTTTGTAGGAAATAGAACACTATGTTCCCAGTTTTTCCAACCATGGTTTGATTAAAAACTATACATTTTAATATTAATAAAATCTATCCTATGCTAATGCCAAAAGGGTATATTCTTTTTTGTGATAAGTAGGAATGTACTTGTACCTAGCTTTCATTAGAATTAATAGAAGCAAAATGTGTAAATTCTAAAGGAGTGAGATAAGAAAATCCTCCCATAGGGAGAATTTCAATTGACAGAAGCAACAAAGTTCATAGTTAAGCCTGCCACTCACTCTATAATTCACCTGCCGTGCCTAACTATGTGTGATGTCACACTACATAACACAACAGCTTGCTTAACCAATTTAAAATCTGAATCTATAATGACAGCTTATGTGCCAGGTTTCAGTCTTTTGTGAATAAAACAGCTGAGCAAAACCCAGCAAGTTAGAAAACATCACTGCAGTTGCACTCTAAAATGGAGAACTTTGGAAGAATTCAAATCATTAGGAATTCCAAATGTGAAGCATCTCATTAAGTTCTGTAAAGATTTTATTGAAACACTGTGCAGTGTATGTCACCAATTCCAATGCATAACAAATCCAATTCTCCATGCTACTGGCTACATAGTAGGCACTCAATAAATAAATTTTAAATTGAAATTAATTGCCAAAAGAGGACTGAAGAAGACAAAGGAAGAGAAGAAGGATCATCAAAGGAGAGAAATTGAAGGGGAGGAAAAAGACTGTCATAATTTGAGAACCTTCCCTAAGCTTGCATAGGAAAGAAAGACTTTCCCTTTATATAGAAGTTGATATTCTGAATTCAGCTGTAGGGTGCCAATGTCTAGCCCTCAGTTTGCAGCCTCATTTGTAATCATGACTGGACATTAAAAGAAGACTAGTAGGGCTGATATAATTCATCTTAGACCCCTAGATGCTGTGGCATATTTTTGACCATTACTAATAGTATATTGGTGACAAAACCATTCTCTAGGATCTTTGGGAACTGCTTCTTAGAAACCATTTGGGCATGTATGAAGATAATTCTGGTGTTATCTTATGAGGTTAAATATTTTTATTCTTCTGAGTCAGAACTGGACAAATGAGTCCATAAAGTTAAATTCAAAGTTAGCTAAGTTGTAGTTGATTTAATTAGTAAGAAACAATATTGTACATGCATAGAGTCAAGATATTCATCTTCCTGAATTCAAACCTTATCTGAGATATTTACTAGCTGTGTGGTTCTGGGTAAGTTATTTAACTGTTTGCTTTAGTTTTCTAACCTGTAAGCTGAGCTGGAAAAGGAAATGGCAAATCATTCCAGTATCTTTGCCAAGAAAACCCCATATGGGGTTACACTGAGTCAGTCACAACTGAAAAATGACTAAACAAGTGAAAATAGTCAGATAATCTCAAAGGTCCTTTCAATAGCTAAAATTCAGGGATTCAAAGTGAAGTTAGAGACTCAGAAGTAAATAATTTATCCCAGTCTAGATCTAGACTTTTGATTATTACTATAACCAGAAATCTTTAAAACCCAAGAATTGGGGCAGTGAGGTGGCACAGTGGATAGAACACCAGCCCTGGAGTCAGGAGGACCTTAGTTCAAATCTTTCCCCAAACACTTAAAGTGTCCTAGCTGTGTGACCCTGGGCAAGTCACTTAACCTCAATTGACTCAGCAAAAAAAAAAAAAAAAAAAAAATCAAGAATTTACATACCTATATCTTCAGAAAATATAAAGTTACTAGTTGGACAAAACTAAAATAAAACAAGTAACCAAAAAATACCATCGGCATTATGATGTCTACTTTAAACATAATGGTAGTAGTACTGAGAGGGGTGATCTTGGATCAGACCATCGCTGGATCAAGGATGAATGAATGAAAATAATTAAGGGGTTGCTAGATATAAACAAGAAAGTGAAGATAATCTCTGCTCTCAAGGAAATTACATTCTAATGAGGGAGACAAGACAAAATATATGGAAAGGCCTAATAGTCCTTGGGGATTTTAAGAAGCTGTATCACCTCTCTGCTACAGAGAGATAAAGAAGGTTCAGGACTGAGGACTTTCAGTTTGGCATTTAAGAAATCACTGGTGACTTTAGAGAGAATAGTTTTAGTTAAAAGAGGTTAGAAGCCAAATTGCAGAATCGAAAATAAAGTAAAAACAGAAGGAGAGACAATGAAATGAATAGTAATATATCCTTTTTAATTCTTTTCCACTGGGGAAAAATGTTTTTCTCTTGTTGAACTTTTTGACAATGCCAAGGATCTTGGTGTTGAGAACTTTCTTTTAGTAACTGTTGTGGCTGAGACTTTAGATCTCCCTGAGAATAGCTTCCTTTAATGAAAGCTGAGAGGGGCTAGACTGTAAGAAGGTGTCAGGTGAGTGACTACATTTCCAGAACTCTTGACTAATCTAGTCTTTGATAGCAGCAATTGGCTAGTAATTGATGTTAATGATGGCAAGAGAGGTGAGCTCTCTTTTCTGCACATATTGTTATCCTTTATATATGTTGTCCCTTAATTGATGAGTATCAGAGCCATCATGGAAGCAAAAGTCATGATCTGAGAGGTGTGGTAGAGGTAGTAGTAATAATCCCAAGATTCTTGACTTCAGGGTCCTAGGCCTAAACTTCTGACAGAAGTTAAAAGGTTCATCTCTTCCATTTAGCATGTACTAGCTTAGTAACCATGGATAAGACACTTAACCTCTCAAATATTATGAATTAGGGAAGAATTACAGAACTGCATCCTCAGGGTTTTCTATACTGATGAAATCATAGGTTTGCCAACCCTCCTTACCCCCAAATTCAACTTTTTCAAGTAATAAATTTTTTAAATGTTCCCTCCAACTTACAAGTTAAGAGATTCCCTTCCATTTTAATTGTTTTAAAGAATGTTTAGATGACATATAAAATGTTTTGCCCAAGATATATTTTATAGTTGTTATTGTTTTTATTGCTTAAAAATATTTTTTCTCATTTTTGTTTTGGGGCAGATCTGTTACTTCATTAGCTTAGGGAGCTCAACCAATGCACATAACAATTGTCTACAGTTATACATTTTTAATTGAGGTGTTTTCTTTTAAATATTACCCTTTATGTATCCCTACTTTCTCAGTAAAACTCCTAGTAAAAGCAAACAATTCTTACTCTCCTTTTGCTTGCTTCTCTAATTCAGAATTAGACAACTCTGGTGTCAAACTTTATCATTCAATTGAAATTAGTCTCTCCTAAATCAACAGTGACCTTTCAATTGCCAAATTGAAAGCCCTTAGTCCTCATCCTTGTTGACTTTGACTTCTGACTCTATTGGCCATGATAACTTGGAAACTCTCTACTGTTTATTTTCCTGACTGTGCTCCATAAGTGCCACAGAGGATATAGTTTTGGGCTAGGAATCAGGAAGAACTGAGTTGAGAATTGGCATCAAATACTTAATAATTGTGTAACATCTGGCAAATCATTTAACATCTCTAACCCTCAGTTTCTTTATCTGGAAAATGGAGATGATAATAGCACACAGATAGCACACAGAGATGATAATAGCACATAGATATTCCCAGAATATTTGTGAGGATTAAGTGAGATAATATATGAAAAGGTATATTGTAAAATTTAAAACACTTTAAATGTTCTTATTTTTATTACTATTGGTTTTCTTCTTTTCTTCATTACTTTCCTTATTACTATTGGTGTGACTGAATCTTAGACTTTTATTGATAGATTATCATTTGTACTGTGATCTCTAATTCTGGGTGAATCCCAAGGGTTTGTCTTATGATCTTTGCTCTTTATTCTCTTCTCTTGCTCTTGGTAAAATAATCAGTTTTCCAAGGATTTAATTTTCATATTAACTCCCAGATCTATTCTAATACATATCAAGCCATAGTTTTCTGTTTGAGTTTTAATTTATTCCTCTACTTTTCATTATCTACTTTTCATTAATCCTCTATTATTCCATTCCTCTACTTTTCCATTTGTTGTCCATTACCAGATCATTTGTTAATTACTGCTTTGTAGTATTATTTGACTTTTGTTTAATACAAGCCCCTTCCTTCCTACATTTTTTTTCAGTTGTATATTTTAATATTCACAACCATTAATTTTCCCAATTTATTTTAATATTATTTTGTCTAATTCTATAATGCATCCCTTTTGAATAATTTGGGTAGGATTATCAATATTACCTTAATGGTACTACTCAGGCATAAACACCAAATATCTCTCCTATTTTTGAAGTCTTCTCCATTTCAATAAAATTTGTTTTATACTTATATTTATTTAAGTTCTATTTATTTCTTGATCATTTAATATCCTGATATCTACTGATTTTTGTTGTCATCTTAAGTAGATTTTTCCTATTTTTCTCCTGAATCTTGTTAGCAATGTAAAGAAAGGTTAAATGGCTTTTCGAATTTATTTTGTCTCTTGCTATTTTACTGAAATTATTGCCTTGATTTTTTATTGCTTCTCTGCAGTTCTCCAAGTAAACCACAATATTGTGTACAAATAGAGATAATTAGACTCTTTTTGTCTATATTTATTCCCTCTAATTCTTTTTCTTGCCTTATTGCTTTAGCTAGCATTTCTAATACTGTGTGAAATAAAAAGTACATTTTATGTAATGTAGGACATATATATATATATATATATTCTTTAAATATTTTCTCAAATTCACTTATAAATCCAATGGGATCACTTATTTCCCTACCACCACCACCATAATCACTTTGGAAGTTCAGTTTCAGTAATTGGTTAATAAGTTTATCTTTTTGAGATGGAGGTTTTTGGATTTTCTTTAAAATTGTTTAAGCAATATTTTTTTACATTTTTAGAAATTTATTCATTTTATTTACTTTTCTAGTTTTATTAGCAAATAAATGGACATGGTTGTTTGTAATAATTTTCTTGATTTTTTTCTCCACCAGTCATAAATTCTCATCATTATTTCTTTTATTTCTTTTAGTAAGTTGATTTTTGTTCTTTCTTTTAATAAAATTTGCAAATGGTCTATTTTATTTACTTAGTAGATTATTTTCAATTTTTAAAAGCTTTCTAATCTGTTTAATTTACTATTTTAAAATGCTGATTGTATAGTTACTATTTATTTCCATGTGATATGAATTCTCTTTCTAATTCTGCTAATATGTATTGAGAGATACATTTTTGTTGAATGATTGCTTTAGTTGCTTCCCACATATTTTGTTATATTATCCTGTGATAATTTTATTTAACATAATTTATGAAAGGCAGTTTATAAGGAAAAGTATTTGTTGGGTAGGCAGAACTGTATTGTACAAGTTAAATTACACTGAATAGATTGGCCTCTATTCTATTCCCTGTAGGACCAGTCTTGCAGAATAATATATCATTGAAGTTTTTTGTTTATTTCATGATATATAAGATTAATTCACGTCCTAAATTCCTGCAGTGTGTGTATGTGTGTGTGTGTGTATGTGTGTGTGTGTGTGTGTGTGTGTGTGTGTGTGTGTGTATACAGGCACTAAAATGTTTATACATACATAAATAGGCACTAAAATACATAATCTTTTAATTTAGTTGTTTTTTTTTTTTTTTATTTTCCTACAGCATGGTTTAAATGAATAGAGACTTGGCCTTGAATCTCCAGGAGACCTGCATTCAAGGCCTATCAAGGACACATACTAGATTTTGTGACTGGGAAAGTCACTTAACCTATCATTGTTCTAAGTATTTTTCTAAGATTTTGTAAATTTGCACAGGTGACTGTCTATACCAGTAGAGATGTTCCTCACCTGCCAGCCCCACCCATGCCAATGAAATTGCAAATCCAATTCATTTTCTATTCCTAAACTAATAAATTAAACAGTCCCCCCCAAAATGCAAGTAATACAAGTGGGATTCTCAAAATCCTGCCAAGTTAATACTAGAGAGTAATGTCATGTAGCAAGTTGAGTTATCTAGAGCAAGTAGAATCCTAAATAAAATTAATTGCCTTGCAGCAGATTGGGAAATGTCATTCTTCTTTGTTAAAAGTATGGAAAAAAGTAAAAATCAGGGAGTAGAGAATGACAAGAAATACATACTTACATCTGGAATGCTTTGCTATAAAGTATATTAAAGAGACTTACCTGACCATAGTGTTCACTTACTTTTCTCATAGATCCCATCTAATAAACCAAGGGAAATATGTGTATGATATTATGTTATATGCCTATGAGGAGGTAAGTCTCCATAGTATAGGGAAAAAATTTTAAATGAAAATACAAAATGGAAAAATTTGAATGAATTCCTCAAAAATAAGGA
Organism: Sarcophilus harrisii; assembly: GCF_902635505.1. Lineage (NCBI taxonomy): Eukaryota > Metazoa > Chordata > Mammalia > Dasyuromorphia > Dasyuridae > Sarcophilus > Sarcophilus harrisii. The sequence goes on from NC_045430.1 coordinate 167,314,274, forward strand.
TATCCTCTCAGCAACCCTCTTTCCAAGGTCTTTAGAAGGATTCAGTCACATATATAATGAGACCAGGTTTCCATTCTCCCATAATTCCATTAGAGCCCATAATTCCATTAGAGTCTATCTTCTCTCTCACATTTTCCTTTGGAGCCTCACAAACACTGAGTTAGCTCTGACAATGCATGTGTTAACCCTATCATCTGAATAACAATTACCAGTTGCTTTTCTCCTTTACATAAAACTTCCCATCCAAGTGATCACTGATCCTTTGTTGAGGAGGTGACAAAACTCCACACTTTTTGCACAAAGATATATTGTTTCATCAGTGTGGGAAAATCTCTCCAACTAACAAATCTTACTGGTTCCATATCTTTGCTGATTAATCATAGGGAGTTATTTAAGGCACATGGGGATTCAGTGACTTGTTCAAAGTCAGTTAAAAAAATTTAGAAAAAAGATTTAAATTACATTTTTCCTGATCCTAAGCCTAATTGATTTTTTTAAAGAGTAGAGCTAAAGTGAACTTTGGGAGAACTTCTAATTTTTTTTGTTTTAACAAGCATTTTTTTTTTTTTTTTTTTTTTTTTTTTTTTGCTGAGGCAATTGGGGTTAAGTGACTTGCCCAGGGTCACACAGCTAGGAGTGTTAAGTGTCTGAGATCAGATTTGAACTCGATCCTACTGACTTCAGGGCTGGTGCTCTATCCACCTAACTGCCCTGAAACCCTAACTTTTTGTAAATGACAGGAACTCAGGATAACAGGGAGAACTACTAGGGGGAATCTATGCCATCAAAATCTGTCTACAGACATAGGGGAAGGAAGGGGTTCAGCTTGAACAGCTAGATGGTACAGTAGTTAGAGCAACAACCCTGGAGTCAGGAGGACCCGAGTTCAAATGCAGCCTCAGACCCTTAACCCATCCTAGGTGTGTGACCCTAGGCAAGTCACTTAACCCTGATTGCTTCAAAAGGGGGAAAAATAGTTTAGGGGATTAAAACAGTTTGGGTGGTGAACAAACTAAGGGAGAGATTTGATTTACATAATGCCAATTATTGTTTAAATCCAGTGCACAGTGAATTTTTATCAGCCAATTGTTAGCTGTTTCTTAGTTTTCCCTTTTCCTTCTCTTTTCCCTCTCTGCCCCAGGATCAAGATGATTGTCCAAATTTAAGGATATTTCTTCATTAGATCTTGAATAATAATTACTGTCCTCTAGTGAGGAAAATTTGAAGAATAGCTTAAAGAAAAAAAGGGGAACTTCTTCCCTTCTTTATATTTTAGATGTGATTATTTTCCTTAATGACCAACTTTTTATTCTGCTCTCAACCAGTATTTTCAATACCTCCAAAATCCAGAAATTTATATTATAATAGTATGCGATGCCTAAATTTTGCCTTTAATACCTGGTTGCTAGAGGCACTGACAAGGTACAGAAGTTCCTCAGGCTATCATTAGCACATACAATGATATGTATCTATTGACAGAAAAGCAGCTAATTAGACTGACTTGTCCTCCAGACTTGTCAGTGTCCACTAAGGTCACTTTGCCTTTGTATCCTTTGACAGAAGGATCCAGCAGTGCTATGTTTTCTCACTAGGGTTCTTAGAACATATTCTAAGGATTGGCTTTATCTTTGTAAAAGAAAATGCTTCCTACTTTACTGTAATGTCTGCAAGTATCCAAATGCAACATGGGTTCCAGATATCCTACCAACTATTCTATTCTTTAAAATGTATTGGATCTTGCCCAAATCCTCCACTTTAGTTCTCTATCTCACTTTCTGATTTTGTCTTTTCCTTCTTCATTCATGTTATTATATCAGCCTTGCCTAGAGTTTTGAATATTTGGAAAGACAGTTAAATATTTGAACTACAGTTTAGGATGATATAAATGCCACTAAGATATATTGACTGTCGGTGCCTTACATGATGTGCTAGATATATTTTTAAAGAAACCTATAAATATATGTAAGCAAATTCATGGAAATTACATTATTTTTGTATTAGTGTTGTTTTTATAACCAAATAAATCTTTTTTTCCCAATTGGGTTTGCTTTTCTCTTCTTTCTATAATCATAACCAGCCCACACTTGTACTTCTAGCTTCCCATATATAGATCATTTGTGAATCTCTGGGCAGATTTAGTAAATTCAAGAAATAGTCAAGTAATTTTGAAATTCATTCTAGAAAACAATATGGCATAATGAATAGAAAGCTGGTTACAGAATCATACTTCAAGTCCTATGTATGTGCCATACCAGCTATGTGATCACTGACAAATCCCATAACCTCCCAACTGTTAACTTACAGTCAGTTGATGATCTGTCTCTATTGATAAAGGGAGTTTCTATGCTGGGAGTTCCCTATGTTAGTAGAAATACAAATGTAGGTATTGTCTCCCACCGGCTTACTACTATTCACTTTTCCTTTATAAACATTTTATTATAAAATATTTGGTTACTCAGTCTATACACTGATGCTTACCTATGAGAGATATTTGAGTTTTTAAACTTTAAGATTCATCCATTTACAGCCATAGGGAAATGTAAATCTATATGTATTGAGAGATTTTTGATGACTATAACTTTCCTAAGTTAATTGTCTTTGTTTCCTTGGGACTCATTTAGGTTTTTCTGTCCCCACGAGTCTCAAGAAGAAAAAAATCTATGTTTGGTATCCGACAGTCTGAAGTGTTAAGACTATCAATTTCTATTTATAACTTGGCATCTGAAATATAGACCTACAAAGTGACATTGATTTCCCTTGTTCTAAGATTTTATAAGAATGCAGCTAGCTAAACCTGAGACAGTAACTGTGGTACAGAAACAAGAATATTGATTTAGATTAAGAGATTATAAATTCAAATTCAGACAGTGACACTGACTATATTGCCTTTGGGAAAGCCAGTTAATTTATCTGAGATTCAGTTTCTTTATGAGAGGTTAAGATTAGTAGATACTTAAAACCCCTTCTAGGTCTAAATAAGATAATATTTTGTAGGGCTATACAAAACCTTGAAATAACTATACAAATACTAATTATTATTACTATATTTATGTTCTTATGATCATGTGATTAATATTCAAATTGCTAAACATCAAAAGTTTGTGCAGCCCCATTTGAATGCTCACTAAACTGTTTTCCACACAGGTTGTAGATAGGAGCCTGAAATCTATTAGTTGGCAGTACCTAAGAATCAGGTTGCCTTGGGAGGATTGTTGCAGTCTCTGTAAACCTTAGGTAACCTGTAGGATATAAAGGATGACTGTAATGGGTATCCACCCAGAAATGAATCTATTCCCCACAGAATAACTTTAATGGCATATTACTTGCCAGCTTCTAAGCACCTAATATGCTTTTGAAAGAGTATCATTATGGGAAAAGGGAAAAACACGTGCCCCCTGCCCAGAGCCACCTCTTTTTAACTGGACTCAATGTCTACCTTGCAAGTTCATCAAGAAATAAGTAAAAACAATTCCTATTTTCACACACAACCTGACGCTGCATTACAGAAAAAGCAATAAACTAAGATTATGACTACAGAAGAAACAAAACCCTTTAGAAGTAAGAACAGATAAAATCACTTACAAATAATTGATCATCAAATTTTAATAGTTTTCAATACTAGAAAATCAAAGCAAAACCAAATTGACTCTGCTCTTTATTTTTCTTTCTCCTTTCCACTTCCATTTTTTTCTCCATTCTTCCCTATGATTCCCCTTTACAATGACTTTAATACTTTCCCACTCCACATTTTGCCTTTTATGTATTCTATTTACTTCTCTATCAACCTCCATCTTATCATTTTGGTATTCTGCTGAGTCAGGAAAAGAACTGAGAACAGACTAAAAGAATGAATGTTCATAAGGGAATTACCAATTGAGTTTTACTCTATTTACTTTACTTATATGCCTTTTATAATAGCAACCACTCTCTCCTTTCATCCTCATCACACACACACACACACACACACACACACACACACACATCCCAAATTTCTCAACCCTGATATGCTAATACTGACTCTTAACATGCTGTTAGTATATTAAGAAAATGAGTATATTTCTAGGAAATACAAATGTTAAGTCTACTGAATTGCAACTACTAATTCTAAATAACTAATTCTAAAACTTGACCTAGAATCCTTACATATATATATATATATATATATATATATCTTAAGAAATTATTTTGCTTTTTAATAATATGTTCCATTAAAAAGTAATTAAGCAGCTTTGGGAAAATGTGACTTTCATCTTTCTTTGCTAAAAAAAATTTTCTTTAAAATTAATAAACTAATGTACATCATAGTTAGGTACTTTTAAACTTCCACACATTGATGTATAATTTAATAATCACTAATTCATAATAAACATGCTGATTAGATAATATTTTGCATACATGAACACATTTGCTCATTATAATGAACAAACATTTCTTTGTATTCCCAGTACTCAGCATAGTGCTTGGCACATAGTAGATTACTCACTAAATACTTGCTGATTATTAATGCTCTGAGATAATTGCTATAGTTATGAGTACTGTATCCATTTTACAGATTAGGAAATCAAGTCAACACATGATTCATTCACTATCACTCACTAAATATCTAAATATAAGGTATGAGTTCATTCAAGTCTTCCACTATCCCCTCCTTTTCTTTTGATGGGCTACATTATTTTTTTCCTCTAGCTTTTTCTTCTCAAAGTAGCCTTGTAAATATCACTGAATCTCATAGATCTCTGAAGCAGGTCTTCTACCCTCCAAATTTAATACATGACCATTTAAATCAATAACAGGCCAAAAGAAAAATTCTTCTTCTTAGATATTCTATTTAAATGTGCTCAGTTCATCATATATTCAATCTAGTTTGTTAAGAAATGCTTGATATCAATTGTCTTAGAAACCTATTCCTTTGATAGACATATAGATGGTTGAGTAACATGTGAAATAATAGCTAACATGAAATAATAAAGCTATTACTCTTTCCTCTTCTGTATGTACTCTGAGATTATAAATTAGAAAATAAACTTTAACATTCATAAAACAGTTGATATGGAGAAACCAATAGAGGAAACATATTTGAGGGATTTATATTAACAAATTCTTAAAAACAATAAGTTACACCCATATTTCCATACCTCCACACCTTCCCAGTAACACCCTACAAAAATAAGGCAGTGGCTTCTGACCACAATAATAAATATAATAATATTCACAAATAATAATTAGAAAAACAAATATTCTTTCATACTGATTAATCATATGTCTTGATGTTCATGTTTAGATTTTACACATTTCCACTTATCCATTCAATTATTTCTATTTTATTCCTTTTAAACATATATTATCTCTCATTACCACATTATAATCAGGTTTAATTCTGTTACCCCCTAATTGACAAACAATTTTCAAATTGATCTTTTTTGTAAGACTTTCTTCTAGATGAGTTTACGGTCATGATCTGATGTGAATAACTCATTCAGCTAGTCAAAGCCATTAAAATGTTTTTAAATTAAAAAAAGAAAAAAGAAAAGAAATTGTGCTAAAATCATATCTGAATTCTAATTTAATTCAGACACTTAACTGCCTATATGTCACTTTACTCCCAGTTTTTTCATCTATAAAATAAAAAGCATGGACTCAATAACTTCTGATATTTCTTCTCAATCTAAATATCTGAACTGAGGATCAAACTCATTGTCAATTTCATTTATATGCTATACAAGAGTTAGTCTCAAAGGATCTGAATTTGAATGCTAGTTTTTCCATATACTTTCTATGTAATCTTGATAAATCACTTCTCTCTGAGCCTCAGTTTCCTTATCTTATAAAATGAAAGTTTAGGTCAGGTGTCCTTTGAGATTTCTTTTATTGCTACAGCTGCACTACTATGACCCTTCAATGAATAAAGTACTACTCATTTTTATGAAATGTCTATCAACTCCCAAATTTACATGTTTAATAGAAGTAGAATCACAGCTAATGAATGGAGCTGAGATTTGCATAAGTAAATAAACACAAAAAAGTGTTGAAAATATAAACTGTTAAATGGCAAGGACTATTTATACTTTCTCTTGTTTTTATTGATCAACATAAAACTTCCCATTTCGAAATTCCTCATTTCAACCTTTCAGAAACCTCAGCTCTACATGAGGCCTTTTCTGATACCCCAGATGCTAATGCCTTTTTTTCCTTTCCCCAAAATTACCCTACATTTATTTTCTATATACTTATATGTATACATGTTGATCCTTGCACTCCTCCCCAAACCCTCCCCCCCCCAAAAAAAAAAAAAACATAGGTAGATTTCTTGTAAGAACAGATTATTTCATTTTCATCTTTGTAACATCACCACCAGCACAATGTTACAAAGTGCTCACTACATGTTTTCAGGTGGATTGATTAATTTATTGGACAAATAACTTATTAGCCCATAGTTAAGTAGAGTATTTTATGGCTCAACTTGTTCATAATGTCTTACTTAAATATTAGTTTTGATCATTTCTTCAATTAACAAAGTTAGTATTTCAGCGGATTGTCATTGTATCTTGGTAAATGTGTTAAGAAACGATTACAATAAGTGCCAATAAGCTAAAGTCATTAAAAATAGAAAAGAGAGGGATGAATTTAAGGGAGATTTTGATGAAAAAAATCACTTAGGTCATGGGAATAAAATATTTGGAGTTACCTCAGAGGAAATCATAATAACTTAAAATAATCAGCAGCATCTATTTAAAACCATCAGTAAGCATCATATGTAATGGAGACAAACTGCAACCATTCCCAATAAGATCTGGAGTGAAACAAGGTTGCCCACTATCACCGTTACTATTTAATATTGTATTAGAAACGCTAGCTATAGCAATAAGAGCTGAGAAAGAGATTAAAGGAATAAGAATAGGCAATGAGGAAGCCAAATTATCACTCTTTGCCGATGACATGATGGTATACTTAGAGAACCCCAGAGATTCTGCTAAAAGTTATTAGAAATAATCCACAACTTTAGCAAAGTTGCTGGTTATAAAATAAACCCACATAAGTCATCAGCATTCTTATATATCACTAACAAAATCCAACAGTCAGAGTTACAAAGAGAAATTCCATTTAAAGTAACTACTGATAATATAAAATATTTAGGAATCTATCTGCCAAGGGAAAATCAGAAACTTTATGAGCAAAATTACAGACCACTTTTCACACAAATTAAGTCTGATCTAACCAATTGAAAAATATTAAATGCTCTTGGATAGGGCGAGCAAATATAATAAAGATGACAATATTACCTAAACTAATCTATTTATTTAGCGCTATACCAATCAGACTCCCAAAAACTATTTTAATGACCTAGAAAAATAACAACAAAGTTCATATGGAAAACAAAAGGTCAAGAATTTCAAGGGAATTAATGAAAAAAATCAAATGATGGTGGCTTAGCTGTACCAGATCTAAAACTATACTATAGAGCAGCAGTTACCAAAACTATTTGGTATTGGCTAAGGAATAGATTAGTTGATCAGTGGAATAGATTAGGTTCAAGGATAAAACAGTCAACAAATATAGCAACCTAGTCTTTGACAAACCCAAAGATCCCAGCTTTTGGGATAAGAACTTACTGTTTGATAAAAATTGCTGGGAAAATTGGAAACTAATATGGCAGAAACTAGGCATTGATCCATACTTAACGCCGTACACCAAGATAAGGTCAAAATGGGTTCATGACCTAGGCATAAAGAATGAAATTATTAATAAATTAGAGGAACATAGGATAGTTTACCTCTCAGACCTGTGGAAGGGGAAGGTTTTTATGACCAAAGCAGAACTAGAGATCATTACTGATCACAAAATAGAAAATTTCGATTATACCAAACTGAAAAGTTTTTGTACAAACAAAACTAATGCAGACAAGATTAGAAGGGAAGCAATAAACTGGGAAAATATTTTACAGTCAAAGGTTCTGATAAAGGCCTCATTTCCAAAATATATAGAGAATTAACTCTAATTTATAAAAATCAAGCCATTCTCCAATTGAAAAATGGTCAAAGGATATGAACAGACAATTCTCAGGTGAAGAAATTGAAACTATTTCTAGTCATATGAAAAGATGCTCCAAGTCATTATTAATCAGAGAAATGCAAATTAAGACAACTCTAAGATACCACTACACACCTGTCAGATTGGCTAAGATGATAGGAAAAATAATGATGATTGTTGGAGGGGATGTGGAAAACTGGGACATTGATTCATTGTTGGTGGAGTTGTGAACGAATCCAACCATTTTGGAGAGTAGTTTGAACTATGCTCAAAAAGTTATCAAACTGTGCATACCCTTTGATCCAGCAGTGTTACTACTGGGATTATATCCCAAAGAGATTATAAAGAAGGGAAAGGGACCTGTATGTGCACGAATGTTTGTGGCAGCCCTTTTGTAGTGGCTAGAAACTGAAACTGAATGGATGTCCATCAGTTGGAGAATGGCTGAATAAATTGTGGTATATGAAAATTATGGAATATTACTGTTCTGTAAGAAATGACCAACAGGATGATTTCAGAAAGGCCTGGAGAGACTTACACGAACTGATGCTAAGTGAAATGAGCAGGACCAGGAGATCATTATATACTTCAACAACAATACTAGATGATGACTAGTCCTGATGGATCAGGCCATCCTCAGCAACAAGATCAACCAAATCATTTCTAATGGAGCAGTAATGAACTGAACTAACTATACCCAGAAAAAGAACTCTGGGAGATGACTAAAACCATTACATTGAATTCAGTCCCTATATTTATGCACACCTGCATCTTTGATTTCCTTCACAAGCTAATTGTACAATAATTCAGAGTCTGATTCTTTTGTACAGCAAAATAATGTTTTGGTCATGTATACTTATTGTGTATCTAAGTTATATTTTAATATATTTAACATCTACTGGTCATCCTGCCATTTAGGGAGGGGTGGGGGGTAAGAGGTGAAAAATTGAACAAGAGGTTTGGCAATTGTTAATGCTGTAAAGTTACCCATGTATATATCCTGTAAATTAAAGGCTATTAAATTAAAAAAAAAAAAAAAAAAAAAACTAAAAATAAAGAAGTTGTCAAAGACTGATTCACCTAATCTGTACCTAACATCATTATTGTAATTGACAGTTTTTATAGTAATTTTAAGTTTCAGTATGTATTGTCTTCCCTATTACAAAGAAGCATTTTGAAAGTAAGGATAATGTCAGCATTTGCTTGTAGAAGCACAGTGTTTTAACATTTATTTTTTTCTTGTACTTGAAGGGTTGTCATGGGTTAAAAAAAATACACACACACACACACATTTATGTGTGTGTATGTGTGTGTGTATTTTTGTGTGTGTAATTATCACTAGGTAAGCATTTAGAAAACATTAGGTATGTATAAATACAGATTCATAAGAAAATAAAGGTCCAGATCATGTAGCAAGTCCACCTTTACAAAGGATTAGTTTGGCAGGTCTATTTACTTGGAATATGTAAGCCATGTAAACATGTACAAATTTCCATATATATGTATTCACATGTATATATACGTATATGTATATATATACACATGTAGGTATATGTTGATAGGTGTGTGTGTATATCTCCTTCAAGAAAATAATAAATTAAGCCAAAATAATGTTAACTAGAGTCTAAAATAGAAAAAAAAATACTTGTTTATTTTGATTTTGTAGGGAATATTAATATTATTTGGGAATGGAATTCTATCTTGATATTAATTATTCACATAATTGCTGTTGTTTGGTTGTTTTTTAGTCTTATCTGGATTTCTGTGACCTCATTTAGGGTTTTCTTGGCAATGATATTAGAGTGGTTTTCCATTTCCTTCTACACTTCACTTTACAGATCAGGAAATTGAGGAAATTAATTGTGATTTGTCCAAAGTCATATAACCAGTATCCTAAAGTCTAAGACCAGATTTCAAACCCACAAAGATGAATCTTCCTGACACCAGGCCCAGACACGAACATAAGAACAATTAGGCTCCTTTTTCACCATTATACACCTAAGATCAAAATCATATTATATATTAAAACACATAATACACTTGCCTAAGCAGAAAAGCAATGAAGTAAATTAACATAATCAAAAGCTGAATTTGATCCCTAATATATGCAAATGTATAAAGGAACTTTAGATAATAAAACTAGCTCCCATATGGCACTGCCATCTGGAAAATAGATATATAAATATATGTTTAGCTTTTATGCAATGGAAAAAGGTTTGGATCTTAATAAAAAAAATTTTAATGGTCACTTACCCAAAGTTCACAATTATTAGTGATGTTAATAAATACCATTAAAGAAGAAAAATGTGGAAAAAGGGATCCAGAGACATACAGATCAATGATACTCTGCTTAGTTATGCCTCTATATAAATGAAAGGTGAAGAATCATAAACGAATAGCTATCTGAGGCAGTGTGTGATTCTGTGTCGATAATTCAGAGCAGAAAGTTTATGGTTCAGAATTATCAACATATTCTCCAGTTCAGAAGTCTGAAAAATACAAATGAAAAAAAAATTCTAAGCATCATTTTTAAACTATCATTTAGTAAATGCAATAACTAAGATATACACACCTGATAACTTATTTATTTATATCTATAAAGGAAATGATGTCCTGAAACTTAACTATATTATTACTTAATGTAGAGTTTTGATAGGAGGGTTTTATTCTGTTAAAATAGTTTTTACATTTCAGTAAAGGGAACGATGTAAGAGATAAGAATAGAGACCCATCACAAAATAATTGAAACCAACAATATTTGGCTTAGTTGTACCTCTATGAAAAGGAAATTTATCCTGAAATAGCAACATATCACTTCCAGGTATGGAAACTCCCTTCACCTTCCAAAAGGTATGCAACTACGGCACCTAGGTGGTGCAGTGGACAGAATACCAGCACTGAAGTCAGGAGGACCTGAGTTCAAATCTGACCTCAGACACTTAACACGTCCTAGCTGTGTGACCCTGGGCAAATCACTTAATCCCAATTGCCTCAAGGGGGAAAAAGTATATAATTTAAAAAAAATCATTAATTTATCTTGTTAAATAATTGCCTGGAGCAATGAGAGATTAAATGTTGTCCATGGATAGAAGAAAAATTTTTAACTCAGAACTTACTGACACTTTTCCAGATACTTCCTGATTCTTCCTTCATACAAGTTGTCTCTCATAATTTACAATAGATTACTGTACATGAATTACTCATTTGGACCAGGCAACATTCAGAAAACACAATTTTTGGATGTTAGTTTTGGTGGAATAACATTTTCTTGTAAGCAATACAGACAAAAATCCCCAATAACTCAAGGCCTACCTGGGGTTTCATAGAAATTTTATTACCAAATTGGTTTTACTACTGCTGATTTCTGAACAAAGAAAGTTGAACTTCAAGATTAAATCTCCAATGAGAGCTGTGAAATACACAATAAATAGCAAATAGATTGATTTCTTAGCAATCTATCATAATGCGATTGCACAATGAGTAGGCAACACTTCTGGCAAATTCTGGATTGATCCCTACCAGAAGGTGAGGAGATTTCAAAGCTAGAAAGATATAGACTCTCTCCTTATATAGGAGGGGGAAAAACCTTTCAGAAAGATGGTGAGCAGTCATTTTTGTCAGGTTTGATAAGCTCCCTACACAGGTTACCTTGATGATTAGATATTACCTCCCTGTTTCCTTTCCCATATTTGCAAATTGAACTAAAGATTTATTAGGTTTTAATCTATTGTACATTTTAGTTGGTAAATTCTTTAGATGTCAAGCATGAGTGAGTCACAAAACATAGATGAATTGGATCCTCTCATTTGAGACCCTAAGCACTTCATCTTTGTCATGCCTCTGTAATTCAATAGGTCTAGTTATTAATCTGGAGAGAATTTATTATGATGTGTATTTCCAATTAATATCTTTTACACATAATAATATAATCAAGTTTGTAGTTTCACCAATAAGAAAAGTATTTCAATTTTCAGAAAAGCTTTTCACTTTAATATTTTAAAATTATTTTTAGTGCATGCCTAACATTGAAAAGATCTACTGTAAATCCCAGTGCCTGAAAATAACAACAAAAATGTCCCACCCAAGTATTTTTAATATGTATTTGTATATTTATGCAAAATGCTCTTTAGCTGTGGACTTAAAGGAGTCCTAAGTTTTATTTTCATTTTAGTTCATGTTCACCTGTGCTTTACCATTAATGAAATTTTCCTACTTAAAGATACAGTAGGACATAAGGAAAGCAGCAAAATAGAAATGAGAGAAAGAAGACCTCTTATTGATCTGATATATTATAGTAGAACATCTGATTAAATTAACCACTCTTTCAAAAGCATCTTATAAACTTTATGGTACTATATGAATGTGAATTTTATTATTGTTTGTTACTGTCCCAAGGATATTATATTATCAATTACTAATACTTTTCTTAAAAAATTATAAACAAACACAAAATAAAATAGAAAATTTTATGTATATAATAGAAATGAAAGAGAGAAGATAGAAGGACTATTTATGAAACTGTGGTTCTCTATTGTCTAGCAATACATTTGACAATCCTCAGAGGAAAATAATTGCAAATATAAACAAGGAATAGTTAATGAAAACCTACTGGGTTACACTAATGTTAATAGGTTTGTTTTACTATCTTTCTATATATGCGTCCATAGCTATAGATACATAATCATCACAAAAATGTTTGTATATACATATATATGTGCATATATATATATATATATATATATATGTTCAAGTGTCAGCAAATACACTCTAATGCTATTTTTCATTTACCCAGTGTCTCTATTAAGTAATTTGACTGTTCAATATTTTCAGATTACCATGATACATTCATTAAATACTACTACTTTTGTCCAAGGTTAAGGAAGCATTTTTTCCCCAGATTAAAATTTCCATTGTATCCCCCAAAGGTTTTTGAGATTCCTTTTGTCTATTAATCTATAGTGGCATATAATCTGTAGTGACATATGTGTGTATATATGTTTATATACACATATATATGTATGTATTTCCAAATACCAGCATTTTTTGTAGTAACAAAGAACTGGGGGAAAAGTGGGAAAATTGGTTGTCTTATCACTGGAGAATGGAGAAACAATTTGTCTAGATGAAAATTATGGAATATTATTTTACCTTAAGAAGTTATAAATATAAGAAAATCATAGAAACATGGTAAGACTTGTATAAAATTATATGGAAGGAAAAAAAACCCAGAATGTTCACAGAGAAACTGCAGTAATTTAAGTTCAAATTGTACTAATAGAAATCAAAAATAAAATTATATACAATGACTAATCTTGGTTCCTGATAGTGCTAAAACATATATGTCCCTTCTCTCAGTAGAGAGGTAGAGAAATGAAAGCAAAGAATTGTTTCATGTGCCATCAGACAATATTGATATCAATTTATTTTGTTTACCAGTTTTGCTCTTTTGTTAGAGATGGTTTTATAATTAGGATCAAAAATGGGTAGTTATTGGAATGTTACATGATAGAGATATAAAAAATTTCAATAAAACAAAAAAGGGAAAATCATTAGGTATCATAAACAGTTATGTTAAGCCCTTATTGGCCATAAACAAAGCCACAGATATCATTCTGGCATCTTATACTAACTGAGGGAATTGTTACTCTGTCATCAACCTATTAAAGATTTATAGGTGCTATATGATCTCAAGAGAGTCAGAGGAATCTACTTATCTATGCATTTATTTCCTCATTCTGTTTTCACATCCCCACTATAATCCAAAGCAATATTAAACAATTTTTATTTTTCATTTTAAATTCTTATTTATTGCTAGTGAGACTCCATCACCATAAAGAAATTATTATTGTTGCCTTTTTCTGTCCTTATCAATGATTTAATTGATAGAAGGAATTCCCCAAATGAAATCTTCCTTTATTGATGCATATAATAACTTAGTTCTAAATAGTTCTTGAAGCATTGAAAGGGTAAGTGATTTGCCTATGATGATTCACTTAGTGTATGTGTCAGAAGCCAAACTTACACCTAAGCCTGTTTGATTTGCAAGCTTTTCTCTCTACATACTCTACCCTACTGCCTTTCAAATATTTTTAAAAAATAAAAAAAAATACCACTGCTCACAAAAATCAGTAACTTAAAAAAAAAAAAAAACCCTTACACACACATACACACAATCTTTAATGTTTTTTCTTTTATTTTTATGCCAATTCAAATACATGGTGATACTTGTCCTTGAGAAATATAAAAAATAGCTTTTTTTACCTTGGACAAAAGTAGTAATAATAATCTGAAAAATAGCTAATGATATAGTCATGTTATTTGATGCTTAAGTAATGTCTATTCACAACTTGACTTTGCTACTTACTATGTCCTTTTGACTAAGTAACATCATCTCTGATCCCAAATTTTCTCAAATGCAAAATGAAAGTCTTGGACTAGATGACCATTCAAGACTCACCCAATTTTGTCTGATTTTTATATCCCATATACCTAGTATTTATATTAAATAACATGACTACATCATTACTTGTTTTTCAGATTACCTCTACTACTTTTATCCAAGGTAAAGGAAAGCCATTTTTTATCAGATTTGCATTAATTAAAAATATGAAAATTCCTTTTTTCCTCCCCAAAGCTTTTATATTTCTTTTTTTCTATCAGTCTATGCTGGCTTATAGCTAACAGTTCTCTCGATACAAAAGAAAAAAGAAAGCAAATAGAAAAATTGGCCCAGCAAAGGGGACCAGTAGGAGAGCATAGGAGAGAAGAGAAGGGGAAAATGCCATACATTTTTCTCACCTTTTAATTCATTTATTGTGATATTAGTAGAATCCATAATAGCCATGTCCATCATTCACATTGTTAAAAAGGTCTAAATCAATTTCACATGATCTCAGAGCAGATAGTAGGTGAGCTAGAAATAGCTCTTCCTCCCTCCCAAACTGCTGTTTTCATTAAAACATCACACCACTTCCCTTTAGCTTAGGTCAGGGAAGGGAAAAGCACTGTGGATAATTGAAGCTGTGGGGAATATTGAAATAAGTATAGTTCATTTAACAGGACAAAGACTGGCTGAGGAAACTAAGGTTAGCATGTTTTGCCTCCCCATAGCAAGCCCATCCCACTTAAGTATTATATAGAATGTAAATGAGAGAAAATGGCATTTAAAAAAAAAAGTAATTTAAATGCTACCTAAGAAAATCTATTTTTGAAATACTTTGCAGTGTTCTAACTTCTTAGTAAAGGCTAAATTTGCTTTTTCTAATTAGTACCACTTAAGGATCAATAAACAACTTTAATTCATTATCTCTGGCATCTCTACCTGTCCTCACACAGAAGACATCATTAGTTTCCCTTAAGATGTTAATCTATGACAAGATAAAGGTAATTCATTGTGGCAGTTTTACAAATAACAGCAGGTCATAGCCCACTTGACTGGAATATGAATTATACTTTTATTCAAAAGAATAGGTTCTAAACCTAGATAGGAAAAGCACATCCTTGCAAAGGGGACCTCATATTATTCTCTTTTCACTTAGCATTGTTATTTTATGCCCAATAATTTGCATGTTCTTCTGTAACTGTCTTCTTTGACTTTGGCTAGATTATTTGAATTCTCTAGGACTTTAATTCACTAGAAATGCATCTGTCTTCAGGGTCAAAAACAAAGGGTCACCTAATAAGGGGAGATAGCTTTATGATGAAGTCTTTTTTATTCATTCATTGATTATTGCTCCTCTTGAATGGGACATTGAAAACAATCTAACTTTTATTGAATTCTACCTTAATAAAAATACAGAGGTCACAAGATCATTACAGGAAAAATTATAAAGTGGCTTTTGCAAATTATTTTAATATCCTTGGGATAAGATGTTATGGAAGGCAAAATATTTTCTATTCCAGTATTTCTCTCATTGTGATACTTCCCATATTTATAATGTGACAAGGAAATAGCCAAAAAACAGAATAGCACATTAAATAGTTTGTTCATTGATAAATATTGTAATGGTATGGTCAATAAATATTTCTTTGATCATATTTCAAACACAAATACATAACTATCCAAACAGTTAAGCAGTGTTTTCCTCCTCAACAACCAAGACAACAACAACAAAAAAAAAAATTCAGTTAATAAATTTGCTATCCAAAAGTACAAACAGATTGAGGGAAGGGAAATTAAAGAGAGAAAATTGAATGAAATTCTGTCTAACTCTAATCTGTCTGTCTTGCATCATGTCCTGAAGATTGATGAGATATGACTCTGCAAAGCTGGCAAATGTGGCAGCTTTCAAAGCTGAAGACACATCATTATTATTACCAACCCTGAGAAAAGGATATATCTCAATTCTGATGATAAAACATAAGACAGGCTTTTAGATAACAAGGTCCCAGATCATTCAAGCCCTTTAAAAATAGCATTACAACCTTCAGTTGTTCTTGTAAATGGCTGGCAGATGACATAGCCAGAGCATCAAATGGAGAGCTAACTCCAGCTATGGCAATTTTTCCATGAGCTCCCAGAATTCATATTTTTACCATGAATTTTTTTATTATTAAACAAGGTTATTTGATTATGTTTTAAGAACAGGACTCTTCTTTTTTCATGCCAAATTTATTCCATCCTTTTCTACTCCTGTTGCCAGGTTCAGTAGTAAATAATAAGTAGATGATCCCAAGAATCATAATGGAGCCAAGAGATCACTTTATCCAATCTGTACCCTTTACCTACTACCTCCCAAACCAGTCTATTTTACTTTTATACAATTCTAGTTGTTATGAAACTATGCCTTATATCAAGCTAAAATCTACCTCTATTTAACTTTTACATTGTTTCTAAGTCTGCCCTCCAAAGTTATATAGAATTAGTCTAATTCTACTTTGTTTAGTCACTTCAGTCATGTTTATGGGTCTTTGTGAACCCATTTTGGGTTTCTTGGCAAAGATAAAAAAAAAAAAAAAATGCTTTCTATTTCCTTCTCCAGCTCATTTCCTAGATAAGGAAACAGAAATTAAGGAACTGGACTAGGGTCAGATGTGATTTTTAAAAAATGAGTCTTCCTGATCCCAGATCTGGCACTCTATCCACTGTGTCACCCAGCTGCCCATATAGCAAAACTTAAAATACTCAACAATTGCTATCACACACCCCTCAAGGCTTCCTTTCTCCAGTCTAACACTCCCTATTCTACACTGATCTTTGTATGTCATGGTCTCTCCATCCTGTTCACTCATTTCTTGATGCATTCCTGCACATCAGGAGCAGAGGGAAGAGGACTAAATTTGGAGACATGCTTCAAATTTTGGCCCTGCTTAATAACTTAATTGCATATGTAATTTCTTCCAATTTGCTTCACTTCTCTGGATTTCAGTTTCTTCAGTTATAAAATGAGACTGCCTATGAGGGTTCTTATATCCCTTCTAGATCTAACTGTATGAGCTTATGCTCTTCCTCCTGCAGGGCACCCAGAATTCATCAAATATGAGTGGAAGAATGGGATAGTAGAAACAGAACTAGATTTAAAACCAGGAGAACTAGATTTAAATTCTGGCTCGCCCATTTTTTTTTTTCTATATGACTGATCAAATAAGCAAGTCAAGTCAATAGGCATTCATAAAGTAATGACTATATTAAAACAAAACCAACTAAAATATGAACCAACTAAATTACTTTTTTATATAGTTTTACCTAGAGACTACATATTTGTGATAGTGGAAGAGGGAAGAATATTCTATATACACATGCATATACATAAACACACACATGAATACACCTATGTATATACACTGCTGTACACATACATCCACATATGTACAATACACTTGCATACATACATAATGCACATGCATATGTAATATGTGTGCACATATAAACATACATGCATGTAGTCATGTACACATATATGCACATATATGTATATTATGTACTTAACACGCATACACATATGCATACAAATATACAATGTAAATAGTACACATGTATGCATATGCTTATATGCATATCTACACACACGTGTGTGCTTACACATACATACATACATACATACACATAACATAGGCGTTTGAAACAATCCCAATATGTTATCTCCCCAGAGCAATGGTCCTTAAATTACCAGTAAACCTGAGCTCAAACTTTGGATCTTCTCCCTGTGCGATCTTGGCTAAGTCTCCTTCTATCTCTGTCTCATTTCCCACATTTGTAAAATGAAGACAGATGAATCATTTGATGGCTATTTCTTTGTTGCCTGGACATTTTTCAGTCATGTCCAACTTTTAATAATCCCATTTGGGGTTTTCTTGGCAAAGACACGAGAATAGTTTTCCAATTTTTTCTCCAGCTCATTTTACAGGGGAAAAAACTGAGGCAACTAGAATTAGTTTCGTGACCAGCTAACAAATATCTGAGAAGAGATTTGAATTCAGGAAGATGAGTCTTCCTAACTCTCTCAGGGGTCCTCAAACTATGCCTGTGGGCCAGATGCAGCAGCTGAGGATTTTTATCCCCTTCACCCAGGGCTATGAAGTTTCTTTATTTAAAGGCCCACAAAACAAAGTTTTTGTTTTTACTATAGTCCTGCCCTCCAGCAATCTGAGGGACAATGAACTGGCCCCCTATTTAAAAAGTTTGAGGACCCCTGTGGCTAGGTCTTATGTTCTATTGATTGTGCTACTTACCTATCCTTGATTGCAATAGATTCTGCTCTAATTTTTTTTCATTTAAATAGTATTTGACGAATTTGAAGCAAGTTCACATGATGAATATTTTGTTTAACTTTTTCATTGGTTCATGATGACACTGTTGCATGCAAAGGAAGTATTATCCTCATGTTTTTTGTATTAAGTTCTAATACACATTGCTTTATGAATCATGTTGGGAGAGAAAAATTAGAGCCAAAGAGCAAACCATGGGAAAGATGAAAAAAAAAGAAAAAAAGTGAACCTAGAATGTATTGATTAACATTCAGTCTCCTTAGATTTTTTTCTGGAGGCATATGGCAATTTCTGTCCAAAGTCTATTGGGATTGATTTGGATCACTGAACTGCTGAGAATCAAGCCTTTCATAGTTGATCATTGCACATTCTTGCTGTTGTTGTTTCATTCAGCATCAGTTCATGCAAATCTTTCCAAGACTTTCTATAATCAGCTTGTTCATCATTTTTATAGAACAATAATATTCCATTACCTTCATGAACCACAGCTTGTTCAGCCATTCCCAATTAATGAGCATCCACTCCTTTACTAATTCTTCACTACCACAGAAATAGCTGCTACAAACATTTTTGCACATGTGGATCCTTTTCCCTCCCTTTTGATTTCCTTGGAATACAAATCCAGTAATGATACTGCTAGGTCAAAGGATATGCACAAGTTTTATAGTCCTTTGGGCATAGTTCTAGATTGTTCTCCAAATTGTTTGGATCATTTCACAACTCTACCAAAAATACATTAGTGTCTCTGTTTTCCCATGTCCCCTCCAACATTTATCATCATCTTTTCCTGTCATCTTAACCAATCTGAAAGGTGTAAGATGGCACCTCTGAATTGTTTTAATTTGTATTTCTCTAATCAATAGTGATTTAGGACATTTTTTCATATAACTATAAATGGCTTTAACTTCATCATCTGAAAATTGTTTATTTGTGTCCTTTGACTATTTATCATTTGGGAAATTACTTGAATTTTTATAAATTTGACATAGATCTATATATTTTAGAAATGAGACCTTTATCAGAAATACTGGCTTTAAAGATTTTTTTCCAGCTTTGTACTTGTCTTTTAATCTTATTTCTGTTTGTTTTGTTTGTACAAAATTATTTTAATTTAATGTAATCAGAGTTATCATTTTATCTTTCATAATGTTCTCTAATTCTTTGGTATCCTCATCTATAACATAAGGAAATGAAGACATAGAGAGATTTAATGGGGGAATCAAAAAGTTGTGGGGTATAAGTGGTAGAATTATTTTCTTAGATCAGCCCAGTGTTCTCTCCAATACCAAAATCTTTTGTTGGTAACATTAGACTGTCAGTGGATATAGAGCTAAAAATTCATTCATTCAACATTCATTATTCATTCATTCATTCTCTACCACATTTGGGAGCATATGTAGATGTTAGGCAAGCTACAGTTAAAAAAAATTATAATCTACATAGTCCCCAGCTGTCTCTTTTCGATTAATTCCAGTAGAGAAGTTATCCTAGAACACTTTTTATCTGGGCAGGTTTTCCATTTCTCCTCCCTAAGTATTGCAAAACAGAAATCTCTATCTTTTAAAGCCCCATCATGTCTTTAAGACTCAAATAATATGTTACCACTTCTGTGAATCCTTACATGATTTCCTCCTTCTCAGTGAATTTTATCATTATTTATTTATTTATTATTTTTTTTTTCATAACATTTCATATGCATTATATCTGTTTCATGTGAATGTGTATAGATGGATAGATAGATAAATGGATGGATGGATAGACAGATCCCCACAAATTTCAGGAAGGAGAGATATGTATGCATTTTTATCCATAAATCTGTTCCCCGCCTTCACCACCTCTACAAGAATTAAGCTATTCTATTGTATCTTAGGTGAATTTGCGTTCAAATTCTGACTATATATATAATTACTTAGCACAGAAAAGCATTTTTAAAATGTTATCAATTTGTTAAAACATAATAAATATCCTTCTAGGCTGATAGATTGAGAAGTAGAAAGAATCTAGATTCCATCAAGACCCACACTATTATTTGTACAGATAAGAAAACTATAGTAAAGAGAAGTTAGATTTGCCTAAGTTTTTATACCTAATGAATATCTAAGGTGATACTTTATACCAAGTCCTTATTCCCTGCTTTGGCCCCTATCTACTATAATGCATGGCCTTCTAACCAATTATTTATCCTTCCATCATCTAAACAAATGTCTTCCTCTTTCCCATACTCTGGCTTTTGATGCTATTTTAAATGTTTTATCTGAAAATATCAATACATAGAGCATTTTCAGTTTTCTGGCAGGAGAGGACTTGGGCCAGGTAGAAATGTAGCTTTCATTTCTTCTTGTTCCCTAAGGCTCTGAAAAAAGTGGAAAAGAATTTTTCTGTGAATAGGATAATGAAATAGGACCACTTGCCCTGACATAACTGTGAAAAGTAAAGTATTTTTATAGAAAATCTCTGATGATCTAAAAGAGATATGAATAAATGCATTTGAATAATACAATTATGCAAAGAAGAAAAAGATGTAAAAGAATTAGGGGAAAAGCAGACTAACATTTCATTTTCCTCATATTGTACATATTTCTCTTACTGGCCTCTGGCTAAAATGTTTTCTCTAAGACTTAACAGAATGATCTTTTATCTCACTCTTAGATAAGCATTGAAAATAACCTTACTGAGATTTGATTGTTTTATCTCAGAGTAAGATAGCAAGAAATCCTGATGATCTCTAATTTAAAAGCATTAATCCATTAATATTTTGTTTCTCCTCATGCTTTAAAAAAAAATCAATACCTTAGATCTTCTCCTTATCCCAAATTAAAAAAAAAAAATCATTCTAACTAACTAGAGAAATAAGTGTTTTTTTTCTGGATCCTTGTGCCGGAAACAGTTGAAACAAATATTTTGAAATTCATGACTCACATTTTACTAGAGGCAATATCAACTTAAAATTCAAGGTTGTAATGTTGCATGTGAGTTATAGGTCTTCCCACATGCAATATCATCAACTAGAAACAAACCCAAAAAATCTCATAATGTTTTTTGATAAGAATCTCAAGGTGTGGTATTTTAGGAATCAATATTATGTGACTTACAAAACAACTAGAAAGAAACATATACAATCATGTGGGTGTGGGTGTTTTTTGAATGTTTTGATTTATACAAATGGAATATGTTTCTGTATTAGGAAATGACATAGTGAATTTAAATTGCAGATTTTTAGATAAACATTTATTATCATAATCATGGAAAAGACTGATGATCATGTTCTCTAATCTCTACATTCTACAAATGAAGAAAATGCAGTGTGGGGAGAATTTGACTGACCTTCTCCATCACAAAACTGAGAAGCAGAGCTTCAATTAGAATCCTACTCTTTTGGTTCTCAGAACAATATTTTCCTCAGGAACAGATAATCTACATTTATTATGTCAGCCACAAATTTCTATTTAACTAACTTAAATATTAGAGTCAAATAGTACTTGGAAATCTATGAGATGATAAACTTCATGTCATCTCAGAAAATCAGCATAGGATTATTCAGTAAATAAGCAAGTAAATCAAATAATATGTAAAATATCACTGTTAACTTGACTCTGAAATATAAAAAAATAATAATAATTTCTATTGGAGAAGTAACCAAAAAGTTAAATGCAACAAAATAAATGAAATAGGATTATAGCATCACAAAGGAGTTAGAAAAACTAATTCAATTATAATATCAATATTTCCTTGAGGAAAAAATAATAAAATACAAAAAAACTGATAGAAAATTGTATTGATTTACCAAGAAAAAGCTGTCCACTTAAGAGAGGTGATTGTTTTGTTTTGTTTTGTTTTTTTAGATTTCTTTCAGAGAACTCATTTAAGATGATCATAATTGTAAACATCTAACTTTCTTCAAGACACAACTCAAATTCTACCTCTATATAAGCTCTTTCCCAATGTTTATAGTTGTTAATGACCTCTGTCCTTTTTTTTTTCCTGGCTGAGGCATTTGGGATTGTGATTTGCCCACAGGACACATTAAGTGTCTGAGTCTGGATTTGAACTCAGGTCCTCCTGACTTTAGGGCCAGCACTCTAACCACTACACCATCAAGCTGCCCCATGCTCTCTGCTTTTTTAAAGTTCATTTTGTATCAAATTGGTATACTTTATATACTACTTAGTCTTTTCAATAGACTATAAGCTTTTTTAGGTCACAACTATTTTATTTTTCCCCTTTTTATAGTCAAAATCTATCAAAGACATGTATGTTTGTTAAATGTGCATTTAAAATGGTTTAGAGAAGTACTTCTTTGAAAATATAAACCATCAAATTTTCCTCTTTTATATAAGAATGCAAACCAATGGCATAATCTTCTCTCAAGTGTAAAGGATTTAACTTGTAATGGAAATATAAACTAATGGTTCTTCCTAGTCTGGAAAAAAAAAAAAGTCCTTGGGATCTATGAATCAGCCTTCATGTTCTCATTAATTGACTAGGCCATGTATTGATTTCAATTAGATGTGGAAACGAGCCAAATTATAATTCTTCCTGAACCTAGTTTAGGAATATGTTAACACTTACAATAGAAATATCTGCAAATGTAGGCAGAGCTAAAGAAAGAGCAATTTTGAAACACCTTTAATAAATGAACTACTCATTTAATGTTACATAATGGCATCTGACAATGAAATTCAGCACTCTACAGGAAGAGTTACTTTAGAATGTGGCCAAATATAAGGTCACAGATAAGTTAGACCAGCATAATTTTTAGAACTATAAAGAAAATGTTTTTCCCCCTACTGTATTATCAGATCTTTAATTAAATTGAGATTACAGAATCTTTTTTGAGGGTGTCAAAAGAATAGCATCAGAGAAATGCTATTTTGGGTGACATTTAGAATTAGGTCATCTGTTATCCTTTCTTTTTACCTTTAAAATCTAATTACAAATATTTTTGTTATGGTTTTATATCTTTTCATCACTCCAAACCTAGAGTCACCTTTATCCTATTCAAAACTATTCTGAAACTGATTCTTACCAGATTTTACCATGTTAGCTATAAATACTTCTCTCTTAGAGGTAATCACTGGATAGATTAATTACACTAATCAAGCCATGAAACTGATATAATTAATGTTAATTAGCTGATCTCTCTACTCCTAAACCAAGATAGCCTCATACAAGATAATTCACCCTATGCTGAGCCAAAGTGAATCAAACAAAACACATTTTAGGAGTAAACTATTCTCCACAATGCTATTTGAAAATTGTTGTTTCAATAGCATTGAGTAACATTACTTTGAGAACATTAAAAGAGTTAATGGTCAAGGAATTGAATGTAAAGCAGTACTCAGTCTTTCCAGTTCATTTAAGTATTTAGTCCAAACATCATATTTGCCTATACTAAATTTCCATCAGTCCCCTTTTTAAAATTTCAGTCACAAGCACAGCTTACTAATTTTGGAGAAATGGGAGGTGGTTTAGGCAGAATGTTAAAAATAGAAAGAACATTTTATCTGGCATCAGAGTGCCTGGATAGGATTTGGGAAAAGCCCAATCTTTTGGGGCTTTATATGTAAAAAAGTAATAATAAAGATGGGGAGGCAGGAGAGGGTAGAATAGATATGCTCTAAAATCTGTTCTGCCTCTCAATTTATGATCCTATACACTGATGAATATTTTCATTCCTCATTCCAAATCAAATGAGTAGAGAACCTCTCTAGAAATCTAGAAAACTCCTGTTCAGTGTTTACTTCTGACTGTGTGACCTTAAGCAAGTCATTTAACTTATCACTACTCTAAGAAACACTCTAACACTAAAACTTGGAGAGAAGTTGCCTGTTTAAGTTAGTAGA
Source organism: Sarcophilus harrisii (assembly GCF_902635505.1). Taxonomy (NCBI): domain Eukaryota; kingdom Metazoa; phylum Chordata; class Mammalia; order Dasyuromorphia; family Dasyuridae; genus Sarcophilus; species Sarcophilus harrisii. Next base: position 167,338,852 of record NC_045430.1, read on the forward strand.
GAAATTTTCTTCACCTAGGAATTTCCTATATCAGTAAAAATACAGGTCTAGTCCTTATACTTATCCCTATGTGCCTGGTACTACACTGGGTATAAAAATAAAAATTCCTACTTTCACAGGAATTTGCATTTTACTGTCAAGTGGGGTGGAGACTGTGCTTATGGATGATTAAATACAAAATATATACAAGGTAAATACAAGGTAATAATATAAAAAAAGAGATGCTCATTTTTGAGAATTTCTCATGAGTCAATGTCAACCTATCTAGGAACAGTCATTGTACCTCCTTAGGGCAGCCTCTGTGCCTTCCACCTTAATATTCTTTTTTTCCAGCAATTAATAAATCATTTAATAAACATATATTAAGGCCTTATTATATACCTTGTTTTGAGCTTTTAAGTGGGCTAGGTATGTAGATAAAAAGCAAAAACAATCTCTTATACCAAGGATCTTACATTTTAGTGTGAGAGACAGCATATAAATAAAAAGTACATTCAAAGAAGATGGAAGATAGTCTTAGAGATAAAGGTACCAGCATCTGGAAGAACTTGGAAAGGCCTGCAGGAGATGGTACCTGAATTTAATTTTATGAGAAACTAGATTTTCCAAAATCAGAGGTTAGGAATGAGAGCATTTCAGCTCACTGTTTTATCTGACTAATTTACTGACAGTGATAATGCAAACAGATATTAATCCATCTGAGTTATTTAAAAGGTCACAGTCACCCCAGCTCTTCAGATCAAATCTCTGTCCTCACCCACCCGGCCATGCATGATAACACATTTCCAATTTTAAAAAAAAATCAGATTATGTTTTGTTTGTTTTTATTTTTCCATATCAAAGAAATATCATTCTATGATCCTTCATCAAATGTGCATTTAAAAATTGATAAAAATCTAGAAAAGGAGATCCAGACTTATCAATGGACATTGTACCCCTGAAATATATACTTCAGTAGTGGTTGACAACCAAATGCACTTGTCTCTTTCCTTTTCTTAGGAAACTGACACTAATCAGAGAATCCTAGAATAGAAAAAGATTTTAGGTAGTCATATATTTCTGAAGTATGCAATATAGATGTTTATTTCTAAAGACATCCAGGAACAGAAAATCCTCAGCTAATGAACCATTTCAGTTTACCCCTAATGACTAAGTCCATATTTCTCCTGCTTTAATTCAAATCTATCACATGTTGCATTCCTGAATATAAGCTCAATAAAGAGAGAAAATAAAGATAGGAAACTTTTATTTTTTTCCTTGTATCCCCAGCATCTAGAGTACTGCTTGGTACACAGTAAAATCTTGGTTAATTTTTTGTTGAGTTGATTTTATTTCTTTCTTGTTAATTGCTTCATAGACATAGAAAATTTAGTATCACTCAACTTTGAGAGATGAAGAATAGAGATTAAGAAACAATATTTGAATACTATAATCTAATTCATCAAGCATTTAATCTCATCTTTTTTTTAATTAAAGCTTTTTATTTTCAAGACATATGCATAGTTTTCAACATTCATCCTTGTAACCTTTTGTTCCATTTTTTTCCTCCCTCCCACTCACCCCCGCCCCCCACCACTCCCTTCTCTAGAGGGAAGCAATCCAATATATGTTAAAAATGTGTAATTCTTCTATCTATATTTCCACAATTTTCATGATGTACAAGAAAAATCAGATCAAAAAGAAAAAAATGAAAACAAAAAAACAAAAAGCAAGCAAAAAACAATAAAAAAATGAAAATAATATGTTTTAATCCATATTCAGTTCCTGTAGTTCTCTCTCTGGATGCAGATGGTTCTGTCCATCACAAGTCCATTGGAACTGGCCTGAATCAACTCATTGTTAAAAAGAGTCATATCTATCACAGTTGATCATTGTATAATCTTGTTGTGTAATGTTCTCTTGGTTCTCCTCACTTCACTTTGTATCAGTTCATGTAAGTCTCTCCAGGCCTTTCTGAAATAATCCAACTGATTGTTTCTTAATATTGCAATAATATTGCATAATGTATAATTATACAATTGCATAAAGGTATAATATATTATATACCTCATTCAGTCATTCTCCAATTGATCAGTCTCATCTTCTTTAAGCTAAATCATTTTATTTTTCCTGAAAGAAATTACTTTTGCATTTAATCATTTTTTCCAATTTCTTCACACTATTTTGAGATTGTACAGGATAGAGTAGCATGATATCACATGTAAAATGGCCCCACTATATCAATAGTGTTGCTTTCCAAGAAAGTGGTAGAGAAAAACCATATTTCCATTTCATCTTGGCAATTAGTAAATATTGTTTACTATTTAATATTCACATAAAGCAGATCTTTTCAAAGTTTTGAGCATTCAAAAAGCCAAAAGTCTTTTTTTCTGTTCTGTGGTAATCAATTTATTTCTTGAACTTTTCTCTTCATGCCAACTAAAAGGGGGAAAAATATGTCTAGATCCTATTTGATTCACATGATAACTGTTTCCAAAGTCTAGTTCCTTGGATCCTCTCACTTTCCGTGGTAGTAGTAGGGAATCCTAAATATTAGAAGAGATCAAGTTATTTGCTTATTTTAAGTTGATATATTCCAGCATTCCCATGGAACAGTATCTGGCATATAGTATGTGCTTGACAAGGCCTGTTAATTAAACAATTTTTTCCCATCAACTTTACTATATCTTCCAACAATAAAAATCACATTCCATTTTTGCATGTTTATACTGTGTGATTCTAATCTATTTCCTCTTGTGAGTTCTGCATGGTAAGCCAATCTACTAGGAATTTTTCTTCTTTCTGAAGCTGTATGGTTGCACAGATATGCACTGATTGTCTCTTGCTTTTACTATGTAACCAAAATATCTTCTTTTTATAATTACACATTTTTACTTTGATCACATTTCTTGCATTGTTTCTTCTATATAATTCATCATGTGTAATGGGTTAAAGACTACCAATCCCTGCCCACCATAATCTTCCCATTGCCCTTTAAGTAATCCTCAAATCAAGTTCTTTGGAAACTGTATCAAAACTAAATATTTAATACTGTTGGCTAGATTTTTCCTTTCCTTAGATTGATTATGGAAAAAAAAAACACTCTGAGCAGTAAATTAAGTCATCATTACTTTGTTACAGTAACTGGCAGAGTTGGAATTACATTAATGAAGGGGAGAAGAACTTAATTAGTTTGCACTCTGAATGTACCTTTTGCATTTCATTAAATCATCATTGAAATATTGTGTGTATTCCATAATGGAAGTGTGATATACTTCTATAAAAATTCTAATTGGAAGGGGTTAATTGAATATTTAAAAATTAATTCAACTGATGATAAATAGAAGTTTTTCCTTCAAAGAAGAGCAAAGCAAGACTTTCCAGCTGTGAAGATTTAGGCTAAATTTCCCATTCATTTCGGAAACACAGATTATCAAGTATGCTTTTATCTTTATCACTGTCATCTTTTTAGTCTGACATTTAGATAATAACATATCTTTTTTTGGATAAGCAAATGCCCATACCATTTCTTCCTCTATTAGCCACAAAAATCTACATAGTTTTTCAAGTAGAAGTAGAGATGAAGTTGAAATGGGGAGAATTTTAATTGAACCGGGTGCTTTGAGGAAGGGGGAGTGATGAAAACAAGGAGTTCTATGCTTTTTCTTCTCCTATCCTTTAATGTATTCTAAGTTGTCTGTTCCCATAGCCTTCCATAGCTCTAGGAGAAAGAATAGATCACAGTAATGCTGTTCTATACTCTCCTTTCATGCAGACCCCCTAGAAAGAAAGTAGATAAGTTTCCCTTAAGATATGGCTCTGCATTGAATTTACCCCTACCAGACTTAATAATCGTCCTTCCATATGGTATTTGGTAATTTTGCTAAATTCCTTTCAGAAAAGAAAGAGAAATAAGAACAAAACTAAAATGATCCAGTTTATAAATGTATATATGAAACATATTAATGAAAACAACATATATTAATGAAAATACATAATATAAAATGGATTTTAAAGTATCTCTGAAGCACTTAATAGGTTACAATCATTATGCTAAATTCTAGGAAAATACAAGAAAGTAAAATAATCTGCTCTCAAAGATCATACATCCTAATGGGGAAAGTCAAAACATAAATGACAGCTAGAAAAGAGGAGGCGAGAATAAGTGAGAAAAGATTTGGTTTGGAAACTACTAAAAAGTGGTATGGTACTCTGGTTTTGTAAAAGATAAGTCCAAAGTTCCTCTATTGGCTCCCAAGGGCTAAGTCTAATTTCAGAAGTAAAAGAATGAAGAGGATGGTCAGAGAGAAGCTGACATGGTTTGCAAATATGTATATTTGTTTGTAAGTATTTATTTTGATCCAGACCTGTGATTTTGTTAATATAAGAATTGACCTAGGGCTCAGAAATTCACTCAACTTCTTCAAAAGACCAACTCAACTCATAGTTGCCTTGTAGTCTTAGAGAGCTATGCAAAGTCATTAATAAATCAATGTACTTAATGATTGCTGCACAGCTAGTGAATGCCATAGGATAGACTTGAATTCAATTCTTTTTGCTTTCCAGGTTAGCAATCCTATTTAATGACTTGTCCATGATGTCCCAGAATACTTAATATAGTTAAAAATCTTAATAGCTTTACAACTTTAATAATGTAAAATGGTATGCTATTTTGTGGACATTGTACCATGTCAATTCACACAATGCCAGTGTCATACACTAATTTGAAACATAATTTCCTAGAGTATATAGTTGTACCATTTATTCATTCAACAAAACATTTTTTCAAAGTTCATACACCACATTGCATTGTGCTTCAAGTAGGATCATAATCAGAGTATCTATCTGAAGAATAATTTAGGAAGCACATCTTGTCAGCTCATCAGCAATTGAGAAAACTCTGGTCTAGAGAATTACAGTGGCCTACCTAATATACATTAATTCAGGTAAATTAAGGCAAATTAATGTCCTTTGATTCTAATGTGAATGACTATGCAATAATGTCTAGTCGGAACATATATACAGTATATATATATATATATATATATATATACAGTATTTAGTAATCATTAAATGTAGAAAATTAGTAGGAAACACAACAATCTAATGCATGGATATATAAAACTGTCATTCCTTCAGAAATGTCTCTATGTGACATTATAGGACATTCTGTTGGGAAGTTCCTCCATCATGTCTATTTGATCCTAGAGAGGAAGAGTTCACACTTTTTCCCCCCTCTAGTATGAAGCAACTACTTCATTTTGTTTGTATTCTTCCTTATTTTCTTCCAGCTCCTGTGCCCTCACTTCACAGACTATAAACTTTGATTCCCTTGAGAATATGAATGTGTTCCTATTCATCATTCATATGATCCTTGGGAAAATGTTATAGGAAGTCATTTGTCTTAAATATACGGTCATTTCTTAAGTCATCCAATGCCTTATTTTCATGCCTCCCCCTATAAATCCATGAATCTTCTCTCCTAACAACTTCTCCTCTAAGAACTTTACAATCCAATTCTCTGAGAATAATAATCCTTGACCCAATGTGTTCTCAATAACTAGATAGGTACAAAGATACAGAGATGTCTATAGGTATAAATACAAATTTATCTTATCATCTTTTATCTCATTCCCTGTAAGCAATCCAAACTTGAAAATATCTAAAGATTAGAATATGAATTTACTTCTCTGAACCAGCCTCCCAACTCCATTAGATAAGGCCTTCTTCCTAGTGCTTATCACAATGATCTAACTAGTTACTACTTAGTAGTTAGATTCCTAACTATCTGTAAAGTGAAAAACTGATCTTTCTATCTTGTCTGTCAATAGAGAGTATTTGTATATGAATGCTCCTTTTGAAAATCTGGAACTTTCTTGAGAGAAATACTTATTTGCTATTGAGAGAGTGATTATAAAAATAATGGGAATTTCAGACTCAGGTGCCTGTTGGGCACCTGATCTATGTAGCAGGTCAGTGCTATGTATGTTCTATTTTTCAACCTAACATATGTATTTGTGTATGTCTGTTGCATCACAAACTGAACACTGCATTTAAAATTTTGTTGAGTGAGGCTATAATTCTATGGAAGAGGTCATAAAAACAGTGCCCTACATATTTGTTCACAGTCTGAGTTTTTGCTCTCTGAGTATACTGAGCTCTCTACTTTTATACAGAGATTTCAAGTAGGTTTTACTTGATATGAATGAGAAGTTTTGACTGTACTGCTTTGTAAATGATAAATGTCCATATCCAAACACAAACTTCAACAGAAAATATTTCCAATTTAGGATAAAGATTAGAGTAGACTATATCTATGTTGCTTGCAATTCTTCTGTTAAAGATTGTGTGGTAGAAGTTTGTGTGGGAATAGTTAGAACTATAGACAGGAGGTATTATCAATTAATCTGAAACCTTACATGATGCTCTGGAATATTTTTATTTATTTTTATTTATATGACTCATTGAGGATTATGTCGACTTTAATTAAAACTCAAAGTTTGTCCCTTTCTAGCCAATCAGTACTTCTGCCCAAGGATCATAACCTTGGTAAACTCTCTTATTGAATTATATTTAAAACTTAATAAAATGCAAACAACAGATATATACATCTCAGAAGTAGTAACTATTACAATTTCCACCTACCCTACAGGGTGGAACCTCTCTTCCTTGCTCTTTGTTAAAGGTGAAAGAAACAGAATGTTCAGGTGCTTAATATGTCTTCACTCCCACTGGTGTAGGGGTGGTAGTGCTGCCAATCACCCTTGACAGTCAATGTTGGCTTGAAGCAGGACTGCTTATCTACTCAGATGGCTACAGAACCATGGACCATCACATTAATCACATATTTATGCTGCTCCCTCCTTAGTTCAATGAAATAGAAATATATTTGCTTTTCTATAGTCATCACTGTTTACACTCAGGTTCAGCTCAGTTCTGTCTAGGAATACACATTATAGGAAAGGCAATTTACTATTCCTTTCCCAGATCTGAGAAAAGATCATATTCTTGGAAATCACCTTATCCTCATCACTGTCTTTTACGTCCTTCCAACCTTCACTTTCTTATTGCTTTTGTGCAGTTATATTAGAGCATACCACTAGCATAGATCTCTTTGACCGAAGCCTTTTGGGAAATGTAGTCTATGGAGAAAAGCAAGTCTACATACATTGATATACTACACTTTGTTTCTCAGACCTTCTAAATCATATTTATTCAACACCTCTCATCCTGAGAAGTTAAATAACTAGCCCAGGAACAGATGGCTAGTAAGTATCTGAAAGAGATAAGATTTAATTTCATGTCATTCTGACTTTAGGTACAATGAGGCAACTGAATAGCAAAGTGAATGTAACAGTAGATGTCAGAAAGATCTGAGTTTAAATTTTGCTTCTGATACTAGATGTGTAAACCTGGATATTTCCCTTTGCCTCTCAGACTCAATTTCCTTTTCTGTAAAGAATGGCTATAATAACATTAATATTATTATTGACAACAATTAGTAATGATAATAACAATAATAAGCCTTAGAGGATTGTTGTGAGATACAAATGAGAAAAAAAATTAAGTATACTGCAAAACTTAAAATATCATATAAATACTAGCTAGCTATCGCTATTAAAGTGACTAGTTACTGAAGTTATTTAAAAAGTTATTATTAGTATAGTATCTACTAAGCATATTACCCTTTTCTTCTTTTTACCTACCCCACCCACCACCTTATCTCCTATCACCTCTTTCCCTTTTCTCTTAGTAACCTTTTTTTTAACCCACTCCACCCACTATCTTATCTTCTATCATTTTCCCTAGTGTCTCTGCCTTCCCTTCTATCCTGTCCCTCTCTTTTCTTTTCCTCTTCCTCCTCCTACTTTTTTATGGGGTTAAATAAACTTCTATACCCAACTGAATGATTAAATTATTCCCTCTTAAAGCCAAAACTGATGACATCAAGTTTCAGACAATGCTCATCTCCTTCCCTTCTTTCCCTCATTTGTAATAAGTCTTTTGCATCTCTTCATGTGAACTAATTGTTCCATTATACCTTCCCTTTCCTCTGTTTCCAGTACAGTACCACCCCTTAATGTATTTTTCTTTGATGTCATATCAGGGACCATTCACAAACTACACCCTCAGTCCATGAGATGCCCCACTCTGTCTGTCCCAGTAATAGATACAATTACCAAGAGTTACAGGTATTTGTTTTCCTATATAGGGACTTAAACAGTATCCTTTAAATATATATATATATTTTTTTTTCCCTTGTTTATAGTTCTTTTGCATCCTGCATTTGTATATTAAATTGTCTGTTTAGTTCTGTTTTTTTCAGTAGAAATGTTTGAAAGTTTCTTACTTCATTGAAACTCCATGCCTCCCCAGAAAGATTATGCTGAATCTCGCTAAGTAGTTAATTCTTGGTTGTAAGCCCAGATCCTTTGCCTCCTGAAATATGGTATTCCAAGACCTCTGATCCTTTATTGTAGAAGCTGCCAGATCCTGGGTAATCTTGACTGTTCTTCCTTGATATTTGAATTGTTTTTGTCTTTCAGCTTGCAATATTTTTTCATTGAGATTATAGTTTTGGAGTTTCACAACAATGTTCCTTGAGGTTTTCCTTATGGGATCTGTTTCCAGAGTTAATCAATGGATTCTTTCAAACATCTGTTCCTAGAATATTGGGACAGTTTTCCTTAATGACCTCTTAATAGAATGATATCCAGGCTCTTTTTTTAGTCATGACTTTCAGATAGGTCTATACTTTTTAAATTGTCTCTTCTGGATCTATTTTCCAGATTGATTATTTTTCCAATAAGGTATTTCATGTTTTCCTACCATTTTTTCATTCATTTTAGTTTTTTTGTTTGTTTTTGTTTTTTTGCTGACTCTTGCTGTCTCACAAAATCATTAGCTTCAGTTTGCCCTGTTCTAATTTTTAATGTGTGATTTTTTTCAATTATCTTTTGTATCTCTTTTTCCATTTGGTTTATTCTACTGTTTAAAGAGTTGTTTTCTTCAGACAATATTTTTCCTTCCTATTCCAAATTGTTGACTCTCTCATGTATACCTCTCATTTCTTTTCTCAGTTTTTCTTATACCTCTCTTATTTGCTTTTTGAAGTCTTTTATGAGCATTTCCAAAAAGCCTTTTTGGTCTTGAGACCAATTTATCTCACTCTTTGAGATTTCTTCTGTGGACATTCTGTCCTAGTCTGAGTTAGTGTTTTGGTCTTCCCTGTCATCATAGTAGCTTTCGATGATCAAGGTTCTTTTCTATTCGTTTCTTGCTCATTTTGTTTCCTTTCTTTTCAGTATTTCCTCTTTTTAACTTTTAATGTGTAATTCTGATCCTGGGGTAAAGGTAGTGCTGTCCCAAGCTTCCTGTGCTACTCTGAGCTTTGGTTTTGAGCATAAGGATCCCTTATGTTTGTAGGGGGACCTTTGCCTACTCTGTTCAGGAAACAACCTCGTTTCCCAGAATATGCCTTCTAAGCTGATATTGGGGACCGCCCTACTGATTTGCTCCTCTACTGAACCAGGACTGAGAGTCTTAGTTACTGATTTGCTATGATTAAGAGTCTAGCTGACCTGGGTTGAGCACCCTTTTCATTTACCTTTCTTGGAGTTTTTTTGCCTATATTGAGCTGGAGAGGGGTTTCATTCTGTTGGACTCCGTTCAGAAGTTTGGTTTCCTGTGGTTTTTGAGGAAAACTGGGAGAGTTCAAAAGAGATTACTCTGTCATCTTGAGCATATTACTTTTTTTTAGAGAAATAACTGGAGTATTAATATAAAACATTTCATACCCTGAGTTTCTGACAAATATTTAGAGAAGATTGTGGAACTAAAATAAAATGTAAAACAATTATGTTTTTGTCAGTATATATGAGGAATGGTATCTGTAGAATGAATACAGGTGCCACATTTTCCAAAATGGAGAAGTTTCTCACCTTGCTTTTGAATGTTGAGATGTGTAGAATCTCTTGGTATAGGAACTTCTATGGACTATTTATGAGTGTTGCAAATAATGAATTTTTCTGGTTTGGTTTTAAGTATGAATGTTTTGGGGGAAAAAGTATGAGATAGGTCATAGATGATGAATCAAGTCAGGATAAGCAATTCGTTTGAATGTCAGTTAGTCAAGTTCATGAAGAGATATAATCCAGCAGATCTACATTTCTTCATATCCTGTAAAATAAAGGGTTTAGGCTGAATCATCTCTAAATTTCCTCCCTTTAATTCCTATTATTTAAACCAATAGCCCAATCGAATAGTTTATTTTGAGATGTTAATACACATATGCACACACACACATGCACACACACACACACACACACACACATACACACACAACACACACACACACACACACACACACTGAATTTTTATTTAGCAGTCTAGATTCAAATCCTGCCTCTAACACTTGCTAGCCTTGTGACAATGGAAGAATTGCAGAACTTTTCTGAGCTTCAATTTTCTCACTAGGATGTAGTGAGAAAAGCTCTTTGTAAATCTTTAATATCAATATATATGAACTATTATTAAATTAAATACAAAATGGCATAGCTGTAACTTCCTAAATTTTATTTTGAAACATCTTAACTCTTTAGAGCTAGAGAACTTCAGAAAGAATGTGAAAGTGCCTGATTGGGTTGTTTTGTCTGTTTGTTTGTTTTAGCTTAACCAAATTATTTGAATCATTTTATAAGACAATATAACCCAAGTAGAAATGATACAAGATAGAAGGTAAATAATTCTGCTATTGATGATGATGTCTGAAGCATTCATATAATAAGCATAAAATATATACTGCTTCAAATTGAGGTATGCTGGACATTAAAAAACAAAATCAATGCTAACTTTCAATTCCAATTTAAATGAATTGAACTTTTAAAAATCTGAGGGACAAAGGAAACATGCTGCCACAGAGAGATTTTAATGTTCATGACTGACATAAGCAAATTGGAACTATAAGAAGGATCAGGGCTGCAAATGGCTTTGAAAGCCATAAATTGTAAAATCAATGTGGTAAGCTATTGGAAGCCAATGTGAAAGGCACAGTACAAGAGTACTATAATGATCCAACTTGGCTCCCATCAACGTCTGGCATCTGCGTTCTATAAATTAAAATACAGCAGGTTTGGCTTACACTCCAAGAATGAATGCTGCACTTACTAGGAAAAAGAAAATTTCTCTAAGTCCCTAAAGAAGAGACCATATCATTTAAATAAGAATAAGTAACATTTTACCCCTTGATGAGATTAAAGGAGCTAAGTAATACCTGTGGGTGACTGACTAAAACAAAGAAGAGAGAAAATAATAAAAAGATCAGGGATTAGAGATTAGATATAGAGACAGAAAGAGAGAAAGAAAAGGTTGAGACAGAAAGACAGAGACAAAGATAGAGGAAAATGCAGAAGTCCTAGTAGCATGACAAAACCAGGACTGAATATCCCAGACTTGTACCTCCCTTTTAAATCATTATTTAAAATAACCATTGACCAGAGTACTCAAAAGTAAAGGAAAGATGCAATTCATCTCATTTCCCCAGTTTCTTCTACTTTTATCTCATCTTTCCCTTCACAAACTAAAATACAATGATATTAAAAATGATGTAGAGTCCTTCATTTGACCTGTGAGAACATCAGGGCACTGAATTTCTTTCCTACTTAAAAATTCTCTTGTTTCCTTCCTTCTGTTCCTCTGTTCTGTCATAGCCATGACTATTTGTATTCTCCATGCTTGGGAGAGCAAGGCAAGTGAGTCTTCATCACTCCTTTAACCTTAACTCTAACAGACAACAACATCATCTATACATGAATTGATTGGCAAGTCTTTTGTTAAGTATTTTGCTTTTTCCAGGAACAGTGTTAAATGCTAGAGATACAAAGCTAAAATAAATATTTGAAGCAAAGAGAAAATGGACTCCTGACTCTATGAAATCCATTCCACCTCTCCTTCCAATTATTGCAAAATAGGTAAGGTTTACTAATATTCTTATTAAACCACTTATATTGCTTTTTAAAATTTGTATTCTCAAACTACTTATGCAGCTGAGTTTATTTCTATTGTACAGTCATGAAATTTTTTTTGTTTGAAAATCTAAGGTTTTTGTTGAACAAAAGTTTTCCTTTGAATTTTAAAAAAATTAAATATACTCTTGTAATTTTGCTCCATAATCTCTTAGAATTATTTTTTTCTCTAGCCCTTTGAAAATGTATAAAGTTAGAATGGGATACATTCTCAATTGCAGTTAAATCATAACAAATGTCCTGATTAAAATTGCAACTCTGATGCAGATAAATTATATATTTTGAATATATATTAGTATTTCACATATTTCACATCACATTTAGGTAAAAATATATCTTACAGTCCCATTCAAAATAGGTTATATTTCTGTAACCTGACTTATACAGGAATTAATCTATACATTCTCTGAATGACAACTTGAATGATGAAAAGGACAACAAATTTGTAAATTAAAATGTTATTTCTACAGAGAAATAACTTATCCCTTTAATTTGTAATTTTTTTATTTTTATTTTCCTTTGAGTAAAGACATCCAAGGTTTTCGTGCAAATGACATTTGCACAAGGCAAAACACAAGAAGTATCATCAGAGCACCTAATAAAAAAAATCACTGTCTTTCTCTGAAAATACATACCCATATACAACAGCCTCTTACTTCTTATTATTACTGAACAATTTTCCAAATTACTGGCTGAAGAATGCATTCAGTACACAATTGAATTATTTCCTAAATCTTTTTTCCTGGATTTATTTCTCATTCATAATCAAGATATAATCTTGATCATTTGAAGTGTTTTTATACATCCATCCATACCTGGGTCAAAAGAAGGTTAACTTTGCCTAGGTGTTTTAAAGGACAAATAGAAAACATGCTACGATATAATACAAAAGGAGATGGCCAACAGCTCCACCTCAAAGATAAGTAGATGTTTCTAAAGAAAATGTTTAAATTAAGAAATATTATGTGACTTGCAAAGAATAAATATTTTTTTTTTTGAGCTCCAGGAAATGGAGCTTATTGCCACTGAGCTAAGAAATGCATATATAAAGGAATGAGACAAGTCAAGAAGACTTGTCTTCCTCAGTTCAAGTATAGCCTCAGAAACTTTCTAGGTATGTGATAGATAGAGTGATATTAATACCCTCATTTTTATCCCATAGATGTTCTGGTGCAATGTATTGTCTGGCCCGGGATAGATTTACTTCAGAACCTATATGGAAAAAGATTACCTATGTCTCAGGCTCTAAAAGAAACAAAATACCTTTAGGAAGTTGACAGGATTTAGGTCACTTACTCTAGATTGGTGAGGGGAAATGAAACTTCTTGGGATTGCTCTAGGTCTCACAATAGTAGGCTCTCACTGAGCATCTTTAAATACAGGGTATATGCATGAAAAATAGAAATAATTAGATTTCCCATCTGCCTCTTTGAAAAGAGTTCTTATGAATGTTTGGAGTTAACATTTATAAAAGGATTCTAGGTGATGAGATGAAAGAATTATGTAAATATAAAGTCTGAAAATCAATCAAAAAGTGAGGCCTAATTTTTTTTTTCTTCCCAGTTTCCCATTTTCCATCAACATCTGATGAAAAGACTGTTAAAACAATTAAGCCTCACAACTGTGCCCCTGAAGTTATACAGACATTCATTGTAAGATAGCAGAGGTGCAATGACTGAATTCTGAATTTTAGGGAACATCATATTTAAAACTACAAGGAAGGGACCTAGAGCTTATTGAGTCCAGGTCATTTATGTTAGTTAAAGAGTTTTGCTGCCCCTTTCAGGGTGTTAGAAACTGCAGGATCTATCCTCTTCTCTCATTCTTAACCTAATAACCACATTTCTGCTGATCTTGATTTAACTAAGTTCAAAATTCAATGCATACAATAAATGAAACATAAATTGCATTTACCCATATGGAATGCAAGAGAAATGGAAACAACAGACACTCACGTTACCTATTTCCCAAACAAGCATGTTCCCAGTTACTGATGGTTTCAAGACTATTTATTTTTACTGCTCATGGAGGCTGATTAGTCTGACATAAGCTAGTGCTACAGAAAGAGCATCTTTGAATTAGATTGTTTACATCTCCCATGTTGTCTTACCTGTCTGTCACTATAAATAAGGGAAGAATAAAAAGATGTTAGAGACTTCATCAGAAAAATGTGATTCCTGAAGAAGATTGATTCTTAATGTGTTGAAAGGGGCAGCTAGGTGGTGCAATGAATATAGAGAACTTGGCTTGGAATCAAGCTTCAGACATTTGCTAGTTATGCAATCCTGGGCAAGTCACTTAAATCGCTCGTTACCTCAGTTTCCTCATCTGTAAAATGAACTGGAGAAGGAAATGGCAAACCACTACAGTATCTTTGCCAAGAAAACCTCAAATAAGATTGTGAAAAATTGGACATGATTAAAACAGCTGAACAATAACAATAAGAACAAAAATTTCTAAACACCCTAAAGGTACCTTTCAGTGAACTGCTTTAAATGGTTTGATTGATATTTCTCTGAAACTGAAGGAGAGCTTCTGGCTGTTCTCTCTGTCTTTGGGGAGAAAGAGACAAAGACAGAGATGCAGAGAGACAAAAAGACAGAAAAGAGAAAAGAGAGGCTGGATTAATCATGTACTGCATATTAGATACTTCTAAACCCTGTAAATACAAAGACAAGTCACCAATACATTTCCAGCCCTCAAGAAGTTTATATTCCAATACAAGGAAGAATAATACAGAAATGGGTTAGGATTTGCTGCTTCTGGGGAACTGAAAATTAAAAATACTAAAATCAGGCCTCTCCTACCGTAGCTTCAATGTCATCTTTTAGATGTCTTCCTTACCTCTCTGTTTTCTGTTCATCTTGTATTTCTCATCTGATGGTTCTTTGAGAGAATTCACACTTTTTAAAGAGCATCTATTTTAATTTAGTGAGTCTCTCCCAATTACCTATAGACACTAAAGGGGGTTGGTATGTCCAGATGAAATTGAGATCCAGAAGGGGGAACTGACATGTCCTAGGTCATATAGATAAGCTCAATGTTAGAAAAATTGCTAGTAATCTTTGATTTCTAGATATTTACTAAATTGAATTGAGAAAATCTGAAACATAATAACAATAAAAATTCTAGGGATTTTAAGATTAAATTTACCCTCTTGAAAAAGGAAAATATCCATTAATTGCTGATTTGGGGTAGGGAGACAAATTCTTTCAACCTTACATAACCTCCAAAGTATTTTGCTCTGTTTTTTACTTTGTGTACTTTCGTTTTAAAGAATGATTATCAGTATCATCAGCCAATCAATCAGAAACATTTATCGATTGTCCTCTGCCCACTTATTATCTTGTCCTCTGAGAAGGGACAAGACCATGTATTTGACACTAATCCCTACTTTGCATATATGTCAACAAATCAATCAGTACATTTTTGTGTCCCTACTATGTACAAGGCACTCAGTCATCATTACCACAGTTGCCAGAATTTTTCATGCCTCTAGACTTACAGGCAAGAAAATTCTGGTTTTGAGAAAAGGATTTTTCACCCCTTTATAAGTTCCTGATGGTTGACAAGGGAAATAAAAATTAGATGACAGAACATTCTGACTGACATTATTTCTCTCTTTAACTCTTGGAGTTTAGCTGTCTCTTCATTTGTCAGTGTGACTGTGCTAAGAAGATGTTTACACTCCCTTCACATGGGAATTATGGCCTAGATTTTAATCCCCCCTCCAGCATTTCTGTTTATCTCTTCAATGAAGCTTTCTTTAACTTCTAAGGGAACTCTGTGCTTGAAAAAGGATGCCTTGAAGTCTTATGGGTATACAAAAAAGTTTGGACTCTAATTCTTTGAAGTCTATTTTCCTTCATTTTTGTGTATTTGTCTCTCTCTTTTTAATACTCATTTCTTATGGGAGTGGTTTTTGAGGTAATTAGATGCTCATTTTAAAGTATTTTAAAATATTTTAAAGTATTTCTTATTTATGTGATTAGTGTTACTGTGTGATTAATGTAAATACACATAATCATGCAATTATAATTTCTCATTTTTAGTAAAATTCCCATAAAACTGCCTGTAAATATATTGTATTCATGTAGAGGTGGTTGCTTTTCCCACAATGATTTGATAAATTAAAATATGTGATTTTTTTCCCTGTTTCTACAATCATTGAATTAACGTTAGGAAATTTCTCTTTAGCTATGATTATGCAACTTCTTATGGCAAAAGCTCTAATTCTTTCTACTGCACCAGCATTTACTTAGCCTTTACTTTATTGAAACTTTTAACTAAATTAATAAATGTTGATTTTTCTAAATGTCATGCTTGTATAGTGAAAATAAGGCTAACAATATACCATACCTTTTCAAATGATAGAAAATATCTGAAGATTTCTGTAGGTGGAAAATATAAACCAGGTGATTGATTTATGGTCACTCCATTATGAAGTTGAGAATGGATTTGTGTTTTTTTTTCTTCAAGTGATTTCTCCTCTCAAGTGATAATTGATAAAAAATAAATATACATTATCTCTTCTACTGTTTTCTCATTGTAGTGAATAAATACTGAGAGCTTGATATTAGAAGAAAGTGAACTTGGAATGAGTCCCTTAAACTAAATATCTACTAACAGCCTCTATATCATAACCATATTCCTTTCTCTACCAGTTGCTTTGGGCTTTGGAGAGGAATGAGCATAAAAAAAGAAAGATGATTGGAAGTAAAAGGGAGAAGTGTCCTTGAGTTTCTATTCTTTCAGAATAGTTACATATCAAAAGAATTTGAACAGTGTTCCTCCTGGCTTCTACTTTCCTTCCAAAAAATCTTCACCTACACCTGACATACACAATCTCATTCAAGCATTGACTATGTAGCAATCAAGAAATTCTTGGCTTTAGAAAAAGTTATTTTCAAAAGAGAAAACTAGATAAAGATAAACATTTCTCAAGTAAATTTCTTAAGTAAATCCTATGCAATTAAAAATTAAACATTGCTTCCAACCCCTTTTGTAGATCAAGGCTTTGCATGCTTGAAAGGAATCCTCTGGATAAAAGAATAAAACATTCAGTACAAAAGATCATCCAAATGTCTTGTCTTCATAATCCCAAACTTTTGAGTTAGTGACTTCATCTCTCTCTTTTCAAACAAAAGATTTTTTATTACAGGAATAATTATAGAAACTTTTTAAAAATTATATTTCAAAATTTCAGTGAAGATTCACATTAATGAATTTTGCAAAAGCTACAAAAATCTCAAAAAACCCTAAAGGTGATAAACCACTCAAATTCTAATTTTGTTCAGATCATATTTCAATACAATTTTTATTTCATTTCTCTTCCATTAATTAGAATAGACTCACTTTTTAAAGCCAATTTTCTTTCAGTGCTATTGCATGACTAGAAATCATGGGATGCCATAGTCTCTGAAGAAATGATGTTGAGAATATGGAAAAAGTAATGGAGATGTTTATGATGGTTGTGAGTAGTCTGTAAACATACTAACAATAAGCAATATTAATGAAGATGTGGCACAAATGCTGTCATCAAGAAAATTATATAGCCAGGAAAAAAAAAAAAAGATCTAATCTTACACCATCATAGCTAAAGGAATAGACTGAGAATCTATGGACATTTTGTGTTCCCCCTTATCATTCATATAATGTCAACCAAATTTGAGGAAAGATTCCAGTAACCAATGAATAAGATTTAATATTCAACTGAAATCCCAGGTTATTAACAGTAGAATCTTTTTTCTGGTTTATGAAAGCAGTTTAAAATGACAATCTCAGGCCTCTTTGAAAAAACAAGTTCCTATGACCACTGGTTATTAAACTGCATAACATGCTTTTTGTCTGGAGTTGGTCAAAAATAAATGCAAATGAGTGTTTCAAGTAAGACCTAATGGGACTGTTCAAATAGGCTTGTTGAAATCTGACCCATAATTGTGAATGTACCAGTATGTTGTCAATTTTACTTCCCACTGCTAGTTCATCACCATAGGCTGTAAATAGCTGTGGAGTGCATAATTGGTGCTATGGTTCCACAAGTACTTATTTAAATTCAGTACTTCTTGGCTCCTGTAAAATCATATGCATTGGTGATAATAAAATTGCAGAAAGAAGGAGATGCTTTGGAAACAGAATCAATTCTTTCAAACTTGTTAGTTTTAGTTAATTCTCCCCTAGATTATATTAACCTTGAAATACTACACATGTACATTTTCAAAATTTTACTTTTAAATCTATCTTTCAAGCCATAGACTTTTTTTTTTTTTTTTTTTTTTTTTTGTGAAACAGTGCTTAACCAATGAATAAGATTTAATATTCAACTGAAATCCCAGGTTATTAATAGTAGAATCTTTTTTCTGGTTTTTGAAAGCAGTTTAAAATGACAATCTCGGGCCTCTTTAACCCAATGCAATATGATCTGGACCCTGAATGTAACACACTCTACGACTGAGGTAAAGGGAAAGACTGTCAAACCAATTTTCCCAGGTCACCAGGCCCCTTTCAATCAGTGAGGCAGGAACTGCAGTGTCACTGACCCAGAACTATGCAGATTGCACATTAGCATACTGTCTGATCAGACTAATGCATTTTAATGCCATTCACTTTGTTTTATCCTGAGAAGAGAAAGGGAGAAAAAGTAAAAGGTTACTATTTTGGATGTGTCAGTGGCAGCTCTTTGACCCAGATTCTCAGAATTCCTAAAATATTGCCGACTTTAAAAGAGTTACCTATGGAAGTTTTCACTCAGGGTGGACCCAGAATTGAGAGAAGCCGCATTTGGGGGCTGGGTAACAGAGGACAGAGAATCTCACAGTAAGACATCCTTGCACTCTAAGTTGTGAATCATATACATTATCCCTTGTTATGTACCTAAAGGTTTAGCTTGTGATCAAGAGTATGCTTTTCTAAATTAGAGGAATCTTGAATTTCCTCATCTCTCTCCCAGGGACAATTGATAAGAAAGGCAGATCTATCATAAAGGTAACCTATTCTCAAGAGTAAAGCTGTGACAAGATAGTCTAAGTCATGCTTTATTTCACACTGAAATCTTGATCTCCTTTTCTTCACACAGTGAAGAAACTTTTGCCCAAGAATCCCATTCTTCTGATAAGTAATAGTTTTCTCCTTACCCCTATTTCAGGAAGGAAAAAAAAATCTGCCATATTTCACTTCCCTCCTAATGCTGTGATCAACCCCATCTTGTCCTTAGCCTTGTCTCAGTATGGGTATTCTTTTCTTTTCACTTCCATTCCTAATTCTGAGACTATGGACCATGATCATATCAATTCTACCATTCATTGCTCCTAGATGGAATATTCTTATCTACTTCCCCATCTGACTGTTCCTCTGATTTTCTAGACCAGAGTGCCCCATTTTTAGCCACTGCTTCTTTTGTATGTTGTCTTCTCCATAGAATTATAAATACCCTGAGGGCAGGGACTTCTTTGCCTTCTGTGTTTGTATCCACAATATATAACAGGATGTTTGACATGTAGCAAACACCTAATAAATGTTTTTTCTTTTATTTATTTAAGTCTCCATCTATTGAACTGAAAAATTCTGTAGCTAATTGTGTCTGGAAGAGAGCAACTATTAGGAAGCAATCACATGTCATACATCTAGACCCATGTTGATTATTCCCTCCCTCACCCACCTTCTCACCCCCCTCCCTATTTGACATGAATTCCTTCTGGAAAACAAACAAAGCAAATCTGATGAATTATCATCAAGGAAGGATTTGATGCTGATGACTTGATCAGTTGTCTTCTTTCATAGAAGAAGTTATTGCAGTGTGGGAACTCTATACTTGCAGAGATCAAATGTTTATGAGAGACCTTATATACCAAAGAGCTCCATTGATATTTCCTTGGTATTTTTTCTTGGGCTGGTTATTTCTGTATCTACCTGGGTCAAAGTCTCAGGTACTGGTATTAGAGAGATTTGTAATTTTCCCAGGAGAACAGTGACCTGTGTGATCCCACCACTCAACAATCTCATTAATTGTTATATTTCTGAGAAGAGAAGGAAATAATAAAAGAACTATCCTGTACTGGTCAGGTTAATATAGACAGAAACCACTATTAATGACTAACCCCAAACTGTGTTAATTAGGCTTCTATATGACCATGTGGATTAATGCCTTCCAGTAACTTTAATAGTTTACTGAAAGAAAAGTTTCTTTCTTGAAATTTTATGGAGGTTTTGCGTGCTTTCACCCTGATATTTCCAAAGGTATTCTGGAACCCCAGCTCTCTTTAAATTTTTCTCTAAATTTATACTTACCTATTACTGTGGAATCAAAGAAGTATAATAGTCAATGAATCAATCAATCAATCAATTAATAAACACTTTGTAGGTGCTTACTATGTACTAGACTTGAAGATTATTCACAATGAGCATTTGTTTGCTCAATGAATCTCTTTTGATCCTTACATTAAATGGAAGGACCATGTCTTCTGGCCATTTTGTGTATATATATAAGACTACCAGTACCCTTTCCAGGGCCCAACAGGCTGATTAGGTTTCGAAGTGATGAGAGGGACTTGTTCTGTTTTGCATCTAATAATATGCAGTGAATAGAGTGTTGGGCCCAGAAGAAGAAGGATTTGAGTTCACATCCTAGTTTGGACACTTATGATCTGTGTGAGCTTAGACAAGTTATTTAACCTCTTAGTTTCCTCATTTCCAAAATGGGAATTATATTAGCATCTTTATCCCAGGGCTATTATGAGGATTAAACTAAATAATTTTTTTTTAATTATTAAGCACTTTACAAATACTTATTTCCTTTCCTTTCATCCTCCCTTTATTTCTCCCTTCCTCCCTTCTACCTTTCCTCTTTATTCTGGTTTTCTTGTCTTTCTTCCTCCTGTCTTACCTTTTACCCTTCCTTTCTCCTTCCCCTCCCCCCCCCCCCACCTCTCTTCTGCCAAGTAGAGGATAGAATTTTAGCCTCAAACTAGAGTACAAATATCTTTGTTTCTCCCAACTTCTTTTTTAAATTTTTATATTTTTAATTTATGGAATAAAATATTTCCGTAACATGGCATAATAAAAAAATGATTACACTTGAAACTTCAAGTCTATTATGTATAACTTGCTATTCCTTTAAAATATAAAGTTATCATACTTTTTTCCCTCCCCTGTAGATATGACAATAGGCACAGATTATATATACATACATACATATATGTATGCATATACACACAAATACCTATATAGGTATGTATGAATGATATATGTATGTATATATAATATATAAAACCATTCAATACATACTTCTATCTATCAGTTCTTTTTTCTGGTTACATATAACATCTTAATTCATATGTCCCTTGTAATTAATTTGAATATTTATAATAGTCAACATGACTTATAGGCTTAAAATTTTTCTTGAAACAACCTTGCTATTTTTGTATACATTCTCTTATTTTTGTTCATTTCACTAATCATTATTTCATGTAAGTACATTTATTTTTTCTGCATATTTTTCAAAATATTATGAGAAACATATTCAATGTGATTCTTATACTGTAAATCTAGTCCAAATTGAAGGCATGATTATCACACACTATTATGTAGCACAGGATTTTGGACCTATAGTCTTTGCCAGTTAATTATTATGAACTCTCATAGAGCCAATTTTACATAATTTTGTGAATAATCTATTTTATTATTTACATAAACTAGGTTTGAGGAAGTAGGCATTACAATCTGTTAGTCTTAGTTAAGGGTCTGCAAACTAGGAGATAAATCAGGCCTTCCACCTGATTTGTGTAACCCAAGTGCCAAGTATGATTTTTACATATACCAATCAAAGTTTCACAGTTTGTAAAATATAAATAAATTCTTAATTCTAAAACCATATATGCAAAAAGAGGCAAAAGGCTGAGCTGTGGATCATATATTGTGAATTACTTTCATCAAGGCAGAGGACAAATGGAAATACTAGAAGATTGGATATGCCTTCAAGATTATCTAATATTTTGAGATTAAAAGCTACTATTCTGGGGTTTTGTTTTTATTTTGTTGTGTTGCTATTGTTACTGCAAAGAACTTGATGGAGTGATTGCCAAATTGTGGTTCCAGGTTTTCTATATATGTGCAGGACTTTTTAAAAAATACATTGATAATTAATATATTTTTTATATAGGCTTATGATCTGCTTCAGAAAAGATGAAAAATTAGCTTGTGAGTTATATAGCTTAATGAAGTATATTAATAGTAATGACAATCACAGCAACAACAATAATAATTACTTAGGAAAGTACCCATCACATGGTAGGCACTTAATAAAAGCTATAATAGTAATAATAATAAAACAACAACTAGCATTTACATAGCACTTAAAGATTTGCAAATTCCTTTGCATGTGTCATCTCACTTGAAATATGTATAGAATCAATAGCAAGCAAAACAAGGTGGGGGAGAAAATCACCATATTACTTCATTGGTGTCCTGAGGCTTAAAAAAATTCATTTTCCTATACAAATATGGAAAATATGGTAAATCAATGCTCTCAGTCAGAAGTTAGCTGGTTAAAGAGCTCCACAAATTAGAATTATTTGTGAAGGAAAAAAGGAGTAAAAAGACTAGCCATAGATATCTTCTGGCATGCTTTGAAAGGAATAATCTTTGTCAAGACATCTATACTAATGGTATTAGTGATGAATCATTGCAGTGTGGCTATAGCATGATGGGAAAAGAAATTAATAGAGAGTTAGTTGGAAAACTTTATTTTTGAGACCCATTTCTACTACTTACTGTTTCTATCATCCTGGAAAAGTCATATAATCTTTTACAAATGCAGTTCCATTATCTACAAAATGGAAGTAACAGAATCATTAGCTTTGGAGTTAGAAGTAAACTAGAATAATTAGAGAATTACAGAATTAAAGCTGGAAGGGACTGTGCTAGTCCAACCCCTATAAATTCCTGATAAATGAATGTCCAGCATGTACTTGAATTCTTCCAAGGAGGGGAAATTCAATGCCTTTTGAGACAACTATTATATAATATATATTATATTATATTTTCTTAAGGAAACCATATTGGTTCTTTATAATGACTGCTTTGCCTTTTAGAATTTTGGAAATCATTACCTTAACAATTCTTCTGTAATTTATCCTAAAACCAAAGTCAAGCTCACAAACTTATTTTCAAGTTTTGTTCTGTCTCTGTCTCTCTCTCTCTGTGTCTCTGTCTTTATTTGTCTCTGTGTATCTTTTTCTGTGTCTGTATCTGTGTCTATCCCTCTCTTTCTCATTGTCTTTATCTCCCTCTGATAATACTTTCCTTTTCTCAACTTTCTTGTTTCTTCTCCCACTTTCTGTAATCTTTTAAATATTTTTTCAGCAACCATTTCTACTAGTTCTTTCAGAACTCAAGGATAAGGTTCATCAAGGACAAATTATCTGTATTCATCAATGATAACTGGATTTTCTCTTACTATCTTCTTTTCTTGCATATCATTTCCGCTACTCATTTTTGTTCTGTCATCTTCAGGATTTTATCATATGCAGAGAAAACATAAAATAATAATTGAGCAGCATAGCTTCATTCCTATTGTCATTTTTCATTGTCCCATATAGTCCAAGTAAAGGTCTTCCTTTTTTTGATCCTTCATTTTCTCTGAAATTCAATTTAAAAAAATACAACCTTTATCCATTGTTCTTATCTTTTATCACCAGACTCAGTTTATTTTGTGACTAGTATTCCGGACACTATTTTTATAAAACAATATATTCAATTATCCATTTATATTGTGGACTTATTTCCATTTTATCTAGCTTATTGTTATAATTAAAATTAATGAGTGTATTCCTTATATATCTACTTTTATTTCTTCAGACAAATCTCAACTTTCCTTCTCAATAGTATTATTTGCCTTTGAATCTACAAAGTTTCACTCTCAAATATCTTCTGTCCCTTCTCAGCTGAATTCTCCTTAGACATTTCATTTTGTGGGATCATATCCAAATTTTCTCCAAACCTTTAATTAAAAAAAAAAAAAAAAACTGCTTCACACGTGAGAATATACCCTGGTGTGTTCTCTCTCTCTCTCTCTCTCTCTCTCTCTCTCTCTTCATAAACTCTTTGATAGAGTAATCACTTCCTCCAACAATCTCTTCATGTCTATTCCAGCAATCATTTCCTCATTTTGAGAATTAGATGTGCAATAGAATGTCCACTTATACTTAGCTTCATCTTTTGAAAGGTAAAATATCAATAAAATAAACCAAGAAACTGATCTGTTTCACAGAGAGAATGCCAGCAAATATCTGGATAGTGAGATCTCCAGTTACTTGTGATCCATTTCCCAAAATCCTCATCCATCTCCTCTTTTTGTTTAAACTGTCTGTAATACACTCTGTTGACAAAGTCACTTTTTCTCTCTGTTCTTAGTTTCATAAAGGTAATATCAAATTAAATAAAACATATGAAATGCTTTGAAAAGTCCTGTGTAACTGTCATTATCATTATTAATAAGGAGGATGAATTGCTTGTTGCCAAAGTCCATGATGACCATAGAATAGCATTTCACTAAATTGCATGTGTTGCATTTGATTTGTTTCAATGATCTTACACCTAGACCTATACTTCATATGTAGCCACTATCGTGATACATACTCTTGAATAGTGTGAACAAAAATAACCAAGTAGCTGGATGGAGTCTTATACCATCTATAATAGCCTTGTTGCATGGTGAAATAACTTCAGGACTTGGCACTTAGGGAGATTCCCTAAGTATCTGGTCATATTTTCTAGAATATAGAGAAATTTGCATTAAGATATTACTTAGTATAACATTGAATTGGTAGTTCCCAATGATTTGGGCACAAAATCTGATTTCAATCCATAGTATAGTTATATTCAGATATGGTCAGCTTTCTAGAAGGATGAGGTTGGAAACTGATGAGAAAAAATTCCAAAATAGATTGAAGTAGAATTAGTTCAATGACAATTTTAGATAATTTATTTTCATAGCTTAAAAAAAGTAATTGGGATTGGGAACCCATGTATTCATGAATGAAGATTATGATGAAACAAAATGTCAAAAAATCAAAGGCTAGTTGAATGGCAGAAGTATTATGAAATGTTTGGATTTTTTATAGGAAAGAATATGCTACAATAAAATAAATTGAATAGTATCACAAAATTTGGCACTTCTAATTTAGAACTGGAGCCACTTTAGATAATATTTCCATTTCTTAACTTGAAACAAATATTTCAATAATCTAGGAGCTGACTAATAAAGAAAAACAGATTCTATTATCATTTGCCAAGTGTCTTCATCTTAGATTCTGTTACTGGATCTTCTAGGATTTGGTTAGGAAGAACTACTGGTTTTGATTCAGTTGCTGGGTTTACTTAGGTAAGACACTGACATCGCATCCAGTTATTGGGGGCATCCATATGTTGAGGGATGATGTAAGATCTATTTTGATTCATGGACAAAAATTACAGTAATATTCAGCCACAGAATATGGACTGAGTGAAAAGAAGTAACTCATTGGGCTATATACCTAAGATGCTTATTAAGAGATGGGCAGAGATTTATTCTATGCAAAAGTATTCCTATCTATGTTTTACACACACACACACACACACACACACACCACACGGATCCAGAATCCAAGTTAAATGATTCTATAACAGCTATTATTGTTCCTTTGCACTTTTCTCAAGCCTAGGAATCTAGAAAACAGTTTGTGTCACTTACATTTGTGAGGTGACATTTCCTTTAACTAACTGTGATTGGCAACTCCCCAGGTTTTACACATCAAGTTATTGATGAATTGTGGTCTGTACTGATGGGGAAGTCTCTACACAAAGAGTTTTTCATGCTGAGACTTCAAGTATTTGCACAGTTTATAGAATTGCTTGATTAATGAGTTCAGCAATCAGAACCTGATGTCTCAGATATTTACATCCCTACAAGCAGTTCAGAACTTGCTATTGAAAAGCTGTCTATGTCTCTTGGTTGCCATTTTAGAGGATAAGATATGTAGCTATACATATGAATTAATCATAAATGACATGTATATGCACACAGAGATATGAATAAATTATAGTAGATGTATTATTGTGAACACCTGGTATAAGTGTAAACTTAAGTTATATAAGGTACATGTCAAAAAATCAGATAGCTTGCACTATGGACATATGAAACTAGGAAATCATGGAGCAAGGCAAAATGATATAGTAAATCAAACATATAGATTTTAAATCAATGTCAGACTATTTCTGTTGTTAAGCATCTAACCTGTTTTCTTCTCTTGGAAAAAGATTACTCCAGGAGGATCTGAAGGCATATTAAGAAATAGTTTTGTACTTTTTATTCCAAACCTTCATGGGTACTTTCTGGGTTTCTCTGAATATTAAAATAATCTTGCCCCTTTTATGCCATGTTTAGTCTTTTGTGGTTCATTTGGTCCTTTTCATCTCTTTTAAAGCTTCCATATATTAAAAGAAAAAAAATCTAACTTGATTTGGGGATGTTCAGAGGAATCCGTATCCTCAGTGTCCTTTGAGGTGGCCAAATAGTGTATTTTCCCCTCTCTAGCATTGCATATTTCATCCTTAGTGATTACACTCTCTCCCAAATCAAGGACTCAAGTGATACTTCCTCACTTCTCTCTTTGATACAATTAAAAGTATGGAAACTATCTAAAATTAAGCACCCTACATCCCTGGCCATAGAATTGCAGACTCAAGTTTGTTTCTGTTTATTTTTCAAAATGGAAAGGGACTTTCGAGAGTATATCTGTTCCAATTCCCTTAATTTCTAGATATGGCTGATTGCAATTGTTATTTGAGATCACACAAGAAGTTAATGCCAGATTGTATGTGTTTAATGACAGCCTTGAACTCATAAGAATTGAAGATACTGCAGCATCTTTTTACTTTTTCAAAGATATCAATGATTTGGCCCCTCCTTCCCAATATACATTAGTGACAAATTTTCCTCTCTTTTCCCCCCTTTCCTAAGGAGGGAGAGCATTGAACTAAATGATGGTGATGGCATGAAAATTAGATTAATTTTTTAAAAGATGTCAGGCAAATTCATGGAAACTGTCATTTAAGAGAGTGTTTAAAACAGGTTTAACTATATATCTATGCTCTGTTAAGTTCTATCATTTATGTCATCTAAATTAACTGCTTGATTATTTTATTTGTTAATTAGATTGCAATTTAAAGTGAAAATAAAGGGCAAATGTTATATTTAGAGATAGAAATAATAGGTAACATCTCTAATGCTGACATGAGACCTTTAATTGAATTAATCAATTGGCCACAAATTATCTATGACACCATTGAAGCCTTTGGGGCATGTCATATTGAGCCCTTCCTCTTGAGGATATATATGGTCACAATTAAATGCTCAGATATTCACATGTACACAGAGAAAGATGAAGGGTCACTTTGTCTGGAAAAGCTTTGTGGAGGAGGCAAATTCTGAATCAGAAGATGTGAGCGAGAAACCATCTAGTTATGAAGGACAACATAAACAAAACTCTAAAGTCAGAGAAAAGAGGAATAAATCAAAACCAGCACACTGGACTGATTCAAAGGAAGCTAGAAATCCTAATTATTTTCTAGAGTTCTCCATATTACTTCTCTTCTGTGACATGAAGGTTAAACATTTTCTATTTATCCCAATTCTCCCAAGTGCCCAAGTTGTGCTCTGAGTATATCAAGAATATTCATTCTCTCAAGATATGAGACCATTTAGTTATCTACTGTGCCAAAGTAATAAAATATTTTATCATCATCATAACTCATATTTCTATTGTACTTCATGATCTCTGAAGCATTTTCTTCATAAAATCCATAATGTCAGTGTAGTGAGAAAAACCTATGTCAAAAAGTGAAAGAAACAAATGAAAAAAAAAAAAAAAAACCAAAACCTATAGATAATCCCAGGATAGCTAGCTTCTTCCAGGTGAGAAAATTTGCCTAAAATGCAGAGATTGATCAGTTTAAAGAAAGAAGGAAGACCTAGTGGGAGGAAAGTTTGAAAATGGGGAGTAAGAATAGAGCCTAGCTGAGCAGACAGAGTGGAAGAAAGAGATGGTTTTCTGAGGAGGATGGAGAGAATTGGAGTTTAGGGTTTTTTTTGTTTTTTGTTTTTTGTTTTAGTTCTCAGGTCTACCTAATACTTAGGAGACTCATGAACAATATAGGAATAGTAATAGAAAACATCTCCTAACCCATGGGGCTTGTCTCCTAAGTGTCTAACCCAAAAGTGTCCTCAACTCACAACACTTTCTTTTTCATCTGAGGAGAAGAAATAGCTCAATAATTGGTTTGGAATATGTTCCTCCCATCATTATTATTTATAATGAAATATAATAATAAAACAAGGAAGGGAAACAGAAATACCTGTGTCCCTGCAGGAAATCTATCTTTCTCGAAACACCTTTATTTCCCACATCATATAGATTTGAAGTCTGCAGGTTAAAAGTATTGCAGACTGAACTACAAAGGGAGAATGAATGAATGAATGAACAAATGAATAATAAAAGCCATTTTTGAGCACATGCCATACGTCATGAACTTTACTAAATTATGGAGATATAAATACAAAACCAAAATAATCCTTCCTCTAAAGTAGCTCATATTCTAATGAAAAGGAAAAACACATATAGGAAGATTAAATTTCACGGTAGATGAAAATGTTCAGTGGTCCTAAGGGTATACTGAGAGGGTACATGGTCAAGCCTGGTAATATTAACACATATAAATCCAATTTCCCTGGAGTATAAAGGGAAAATAAGATCGATGTATAAACATCTTCTTTACTGGCATTTTAATTAATAAAACCATATCAATTCTGATGCTGATATATTGAAAGGGCCAAAAATTTTGGTAGTGAGAATTTTCTTTTCTTGGTCTTCAGTAGCTATGGTTGATCAGGATGTTGGCACTAGAGTATTGGCAAGAAGCAATTGTTGGACTGTTTCTCCATTGCTACTTTTGGGTTTATGATATATGGCCATTTCTACTGCTTCTTAGGATTGAGGACTGCCTTTTTCCAAAAGTTGGTGTTGGGAATCCTCCTTCCTTTGGATTGTTCTTTTCCTGAATGATGGTGGCAAGGCTCACAAATCTCTTGCATGTGGATTACTAAACAACTTCTATAAGGGTCTTAGAGGTGACAGTAATAATTATAGATTAAATCTTTAAATTAAGGAAGTTGATGGTGCAATTGATAAAAAGCCAGACCTGAAGTCAAGAAAATTCATCTTCAGTTCAAATCTGGTCTCAGACATTTACAAGTTGTGTAATCCTGGGAAAGTCATTTAATCCTATTTTCCTTAATTTATTCTTCTGTAAAATGAGCAAGAGAAGAAAATAAAAACCACTCCACAATCTTTGCAAAAACAAACAAACAAACCAACCCAATCTATATGGAGTCACAAGTCAGACATGACTAAAAACAAGTGAAGAACAACAAAATCCCCTCAATGAGAATAATCCATGCTTTTTTCTTTTTGGGGTACCTTATTGTTTTACCTGGACTGTCTTGCCTGCCAGTAAGTGGCGCATGGTTGGGCTGAAGTTAGTGATAGTGGTTGTGGTGATGGCTAATCTACATTGAGGTTATTCCCCTGAACAATGGCCAGAGTGATTTCAGCAATCCTAACCCTTTAAGGGACCAGGCTAATCCGGAAAGGAGGAAATGTTTGCACAACACAAGTAGTTCTCCACTATTGTTTAACATGTTATGTCCATGGAAAGGTGGGAAAATAGAGATCCAGGGGTATTTAATGTGGCCAATCCTTGAAGCAGGGAGTCCTTGATATCCCTATTCTTGGGAGTTTTATTTCCTTAAAATCTTTTTTTCTCCTCAAGCAATAGACAGGAGTATGATGGTTAAATTTATTACCATAATATGCCAAAAAAAAAAAAAAAAAAAGACCAAAGAGACTCCATTCTCTTCAAATACTTATTTTAGTCTTATAAGACCAGATGCTTCTGCTTCGAAAGGGAATATGCCCATTTCCCTATGGATGCCAAATTTCAAAGACCTATCAGGACAGTTTGGTTCTAATTGCTTCTCTGACACTAACTCTAAATCCTTGTTGCCTCCTTCCTCTATAAAATGAAAATGTTAGACAATGTGGTTTCTAAGACCTAAGATCCCAATGGTTTTTAAGTCTATAAATCAACCTTAATTCCAGTGTGAGTCAACTTTCTTGATCCTCAACTTTCTTCTCTATAAAACCAACAAGTTGTACTGGTTAGATGATCTTTATTTTCTTAAATAAACCATACACAGTAGGGGCCTCCCCTTCTTTTCCCCACACCATCTTCTTAACTTACTATATCTGGCTTCTGACCTCATCATTCAAACCAAACCATTCTCTTCAAAGTTACTAACAGTTTCTTAATTGCTAATTTTCTTTTCTCAAATCTCATTCTATTGGAATTTCCTGTAAAGTTTGACACTGTTTAAAAAAACAACAACAAAAAAAAAAAAAACCCTCCTTTACAGTCTTTTTTTCTCTAGGTTTTTATTACCCTATCTCCTAACTTCTGACTGCTCCTCAACTTCCTTTGCTGAATTTTGATTCAGGTCATTTTTGCTGACTTTGGGTGCCCCACAAAGTTCTGAGTCTGTTAAATTATTGTGTTATTTGGCTTATAGGAAACTTTTCAGAAGAAATAGCATAAGAAATCTGTGATTTGACTCATTCAAAATTGTGGTGAGGAAATAGTTCATCCACACAAGGCTTATAATTATACCCTAATTACTTAACTTGTCAAATTTCTACATTGTTAAATGTTCAGCTAAAGCAAGGGAGAAGAAACATCACTACAAATTAAACTATATTTAAAGCTAAGGAAGCTTTTCACATAGTAAATTCCTATAACTTCTTAGATGTCAATGTGTGTTCAAGAATGAGGCATCCATTTGTTCAACTTTAAATATAAAGTCCAGAAGTCAACACAAAAATGCATTTATTAGACTTGTTCTTCAGTTCAGTTCAAATCTTAATGATCCTATAGACCACACTATCCATGATAATTTCTTAACAAAGATACTAGAGGAGTTTATTTTTCCTTTACTATTTATTATTTCCTTTTCCAGAGGATTAAAACAAATTAGAAGTTTAATGACTTGCTCAGGATCACACAGCTACTAAGTATTTGAGGTCAAATTTGAACTCAGGTCTTCCTGATTGCAGGGCGAGAGTTTTATCCACTCAGCTACCTCATTTTAGTTTAACAATAATTTATAATATAATACTTTAGACCATTAAAAATGGTTCAATGAATCATCTCATGGGGTCGTTACCACCTCTTTAAGGTAGGTGGTATTATTATCGTTCCCGGTTTCTGCTGCTTACAAGTATTCGAAGCAGAATTCAAATTCACATCATCCTTTCTCTTATTATTAACACTATACAAAGCTGAATCTCTAGTTTTCACTTACTGTATTAAGTTTACAAAAGATTATACAAATCATCATATGGTTTGCTTGATGTTTGTACATAGTATGTGAAGTCAGCTTTAATAATTGACTACAGTTTTAAATGTATGATCTTATGCTACTATATTTAAATGGATGTAACTATTTCTCTGAAGTCCTTTTCAATGCCCATTCAATAACAACAACAACAATAACATCATAAAGTATGAAAAGTTCTAAATTTATACAATCTCACTAGATTCTCAAAACTACCCTCGGAATTAGGTGCTATTTTTAATCCCAGTTTTACAGATGTAGAAAATAACATTGAAAGGTCTAAAGTGATTTACCTAGCATCACATAACTAGTATTAATCTGAACTGGTATTTGAACTCAGATCTTCCTAGCTCTAATTTTACTTCTGTTGCTCCCTGAAGCACTTAGCTGTCCAAATAGAAAAGAGAAAAGAGTATTCTTAAGGACTATACCAGAAGAGTAGGCAACCTACACTAATATAAAAGATGTCCCTGGTTATAGAGCATATATATGATCATAAGTTTATCTTCAAGATTTTTTTATGCTATAGCAACTCTTGAAGAGTATGTACTAAGTTATATAAGAGTTGTGATCTTTACTCGAAATAGTCATTCTTATTTATATTGTGTTTATTCCTATATATGTATATATTGTCTAAGAATAGTATATAAGCTGTTGTATGGCAGGGGAGGTATTGCTTGTTTGTGTTATTTTGCTTTATTTTATATAGCCTTAATGCACTTATGAGGAAATTTGAAGTACGTAATTTTTGTCTAGCAAAAATCAAGCACATAGTAGATGTTTAATAGGAACTTGTCTGATTGATAGGCAGAAAGAGTAGCAAATCTATGAAATTATAGATTTCTAAGTTAAATAAGAGCTACCAATATAATTGAAAGTTTATGTAACACTAATATTTATACTTTACAAACACTGCCATTTGCATATTCCAAATTCTTCCTGTTTTGTAACATAAAATGTCCCAGTGAGAGAAGCAGTAAGGAAACTTATTCCAATTGTATTAGTAAGGTACTAGACAAACCATCAAGTACTATGTCCTAGAAATTAATTTGAAGAAAGTGTTGAAAGAATAACTGTTGATTCATAGTGTCAAAATTCCTACAAAAGAAAGCAAAATGAAGAATTCTTATTGAGGTTTGTTCCCTGGAGACCTTGGGCAGCTTAGTGACACAGTAGATAGAGCCCTGGGTCTGGAGTCAAGAAGATATGAGGTCAAATTCCTTATCTGTAAAATGAACTAAAAAAGGAAATAGCAAACTACTTCATTATTATTGCCAAGAAAACCCCAAATGGAGCCATAAAGAGTCAGAAATGACTGAAAGAACTCAAGAATAGCAACAATAGATGTTAACAAGTATATCTATGAAGGTGAGAAAATGGAAATCAGCTGGAACAAAATGCTGGAAAAAGTAAGATTTAAGAAATGGGAGATATTTGAGTTTATTATTTTCTGCTTTATCTTGTTAATCTATCTTATTAAGATGGACAAAAGAAGGAGTATATTCCATATTATGTGTGAGATGTCTTGTTTTACATTTAATCATTTGTTTGCCCGTTTTTGTATGGACTTATTACTACATTTAGTGTACTTCCATTTTTTCCCATTGCCAAAACTCCTGTTTTGCCTAATATAATTTAACTTTTAGTCTTAGAGAGCTACAAAGAGTGTTCAGAGGGACTTGACCAGCCATATGATTAGTATAGGTTTTGAGATAGACTTAAATTCAGGTCTTCCTTATTCTAAGCCCAATACTATATTCCCTATGTCATATTACCTCTCATTGTAGATTTATTATTGTATGATCATTTAAAGTATAAATAGGACATTGTTTATTCATATTAGCTAGCTCATTACCTTCCTCAAATTTATTAGAGAATTAAACTCCCCTATATAGCAGAAGTAAACTTTTGGGTAGTCAAAATAATTGATTTCATAAAAAAAATTATTAAAAGATACATCTGTTAATGGTTAATTAAAGTCTTGGCTTAAACTTGATTCCATTACCCCCACAAATAATGCTCAAATCAAACACAGCTTTCTGTTAGAATATATTTCTTTGTATAGAGAATACAAGGCTAATTCTAGGAGGTATCAACAGTATTCTTCAAACTTGAAACAAACTTTGATATATGTTATTTTCTTGAGTTTTTTGGTTTTCTTTTAGAAATAAAATTGCTCCAAGATATGTTAGCATATGTCTTTTCATTGCTTCTTCATTAGTTTTTGTATTTTGATATATATTTTCTTGGAGTAGAGACTCATAGAGCAGTAATGACCTTGCCAAGGATCAAGAGGTGTGTCTAGAAGAATTATAATCTCTTGTAACAGGATTTATGTGATTACTGTGTAAAACAGGACTTGTTCAGCAATGATTGATGACAATGCTGGAGGTATTGACTGATCATTAGAAATATTTATATGACAGGTCCCTTAAGGTGGTGGTAGAGTTGCAGGAGAGATTAACTGCACAAAATAAAAAAAAGGTTTCTACGAGTTCTCAGTGAATGATTTGAGTTCTTTTGCAATGTTCTTAATTATATTTTTGTTCTTTGTTCATGATGAAAACAATACATTTATTTGGCAAAGTGAAAGCAACGAATAATGTCTGCACATGTATTTCTTTGAGGAATCTTTCATTCTCTCTCCTTTCCCTTCTCTGCAAGAATACTTAGAATTATATAAATAATCTGAGAATTATTTGAAAGAATAATATGTGATACATTGAAATGTAAAATGTAAAAGCCACTCGAATAATTTTGCTTGTAGATTTAGCATGTTATTATAATTTATTGAACATGAATGATGCCATTTGTTAGAAAATTGCAATTCCAAAACTAAATCACAAATAATCAACAAAATAATCAACAATAATCACTGTCTAAATTGGGGAGAAGAGAATTTGACTTTGATTCTTTAATCTAGATCTCTTAATCTGAATCCTATTGATTGCTAATGAATAAGAACAGGATTAAGGCAAAGAAAAAGAATGTTTTAAATAAAAGTTAAAAAACAAGAAAGTAAAAGTATAATTCTCAGAGTTTATACAAGGCATAACATGGGATACTGGGAGGCACCTGATAATATTATTTATCTCATTGCTCATCCAGAACTCACATTTCCTACTGCAGTTTTCTATATTGCTCTGAGTCTGCAAAACATCTAAAAACAACTTTCCTTTAAAAATTAATTTTCCTTGAAATATTCATTCCAGTTAAATTGAAGGAAATATCTAATGAGTCTCTGAAGTGTCAAGGAACAAAAATTTAGAGAGAGGAAGTTTCAAAGAGCCATTTAAATAGAACAGATTTTAGTGTTTGACTTCTACCCCATTTTCTTTTCTCCAGGAATTTGAAAATTAGCAAATGTTTCAAAAAGCAAACACTATGTTCTATAAATATGACCCAAAATTCATGAATATTTTATTAAAGCATAATTTTGTTATTTATTTTGCTTTACTATTAATCTCCCAGAGAAAGCCTCAGTTTCCATACCTATAAAGTAGGAGTGACAATGCCTCTACAACCTATTTTACAAAGTTATTATGAGGAATAAGTTAGATAATAAATGTTATATCAAAAAGGATAACAAATATTAGCTTTTGCTGTTATTATTCATATTAGGTCTAAAACAAATTTTAACACAATAGTTACTTCTCTACTGATTTTTCTGATGTGATAAAAGATTAAGTTAGGAAAGAGTTAGTACCTTTTTCCAGGATCCATGAGTGGGTGGTGAATAAAAAAGGCATGTCATGGTGATTAAGCAAACCTTATCAGTATGCGTAAATATGTTGAACAGAACAAAATCATAACTTTAGCTCATTTGACAGACTGATACTTACATAATCAGTGATGCCAAAGTACTATAGCTGTGTTGCTTGAAAGATTTCTTTAGAATTAAACATGAGCTAAAGAGACAAATTCCTAGTACTTCATCAGATGGTTATTTCTTTATTTTTGCTAACACATTGCTTAAAGATAATGAGAAAAAAGAGCAAGTTGTCCTACTTCATTTCATTGGTATTCTATGTAAACCAAAGAACTAGAACCTCATGTATATTTATCTATTTTTAGTCATTCATTGAAAAAAAAGCTTTTTCATACCTTTTATTGTAAATAACTAAATTTAAAATGCTTGTCCCTTATGTTATAGTGGATGAAAGTTAATTGTTAGTTGGATTTAATTATACATCATAGCTTTTGTCCTGGAGACAATCCAAAAAGTAGATCATCTTGGTGTGTAATTTACCGAAACAGTTTCCAGGCAGCCTGCCATGTTAAAGACCATGTGATGCAATTGTCATTAAAATTAGAAAAAATATTAGTATACATATTTGAATTAGGACTGGGGGTGGAAATGAATGTTCACAGTGCTTTTAAAAGTGTTACTTATGGTCAAATTCAACCAATGATATAATTTCTACTATGGCAGTAATTAGATTCACAAATCATCCTCTTCAATCTCCCTATTTTGATAGCCTATTTAGACTTTTGATACATCTTACATTCTGCTATATAGTTTTTAATCTAGAGTTGTGCAATTTTTAAAATTTAAATAACTACTTTAAAATGTAATTAATTTCCTTTCTATCCTTTGTATATTATGCATACAAAAACATTATTCTGAGGAGTCCATAGGTATCACTAGTATACAAAGGGAGTGTGTGATATGAAAGGTTAAGAAGACCTTTTCTTTATGATCTTTTTAATGCTTTCTCTACTTCAAAAAATAATGCTTATTTCGGTTATCAAATGAAATTTTGAACTCTACCCAAGTACTTACTGTCATCTTTTAACTATTTTTTTAATCGGGACGCCTTATGTTCTTTATTTTTAAAAATACAATTAGTTCCTAAACAGAAGAATTCATTTTTCCATCAAAACATGGGAAAATATTTGGTATAGTATAATCTAAGCATTATTTTTTTGCCAATGGCAAAATCCATATCAATCAAAATTTGTCATTTTTTCTTTCTTTAAAGAACACATGAAAAAAGTTTTATTTTATCTCAATTAATATCAAATAATTCTGATTATCACAAATCTCAGAATGCTTTTTGAAAAATAGTTTTATGGCATCTTAAAACCATTTAGCATTATTCTTCCCTACTAACTAGCTTGTTATTTTATTAATTCTGCCTTATTAAATCTACTTAATAGTTATGAATTGGAATTACTTTAGAATGTATTTTAAAGTACTTAAAAAGGCAAACTTTTTTCTTATGGATTAGTTAGTAAATTAGCTTTGAGCTCCCAACAAGGAAATTTGAGTGCAACTCAGGATTTCCAACTAAAAAGGTAATTAAATTCATTTCACTCCAAATAACTCTTCAGACTCTCTCAAAAATAAACTTTTAAATCATGAAATTCATCATTCTTTCATCACAGTTAACTATAGTCTCGCATAAATTTGTTCTCCATAGCTATTCAGTCACTAAATGTTTTTAGGAAAGTTCTCTGTCATCTCTCAATGCTTCACACAGCTCTTTCAAAGATCAAAGATTACAGTTGAATGTTGATTCATCAAATTCTATTCCCTTTCTCTTAAAGATATAAAGACAATATTTTAAAACCCTGCGAGAGGATCAATTTAATCTGGAGTTGCACATAAGTTGGAAAGTTACACTCACAAGTGTGGTACATTGAACATATCTTCAGATTTTTTTTTTAATATTTTATTTTTCTATTTTTTCTCTTAAATATATTTATAATGTTAAATATTCCTCTGGTTAGGGAATGGGAGGAATAAAGAAGGGAAAATGTTGAGATATAAAAAATAAAACATTGATTAAAACCTATTTTAAAAATAAACAAGATCTGGGTTTGCTTCTAACTTCAACTCAAAATGGAAAATGTTCTGTATGTTACGATCATATATTTTACAAGTGTGTTTGGGAGAGAGAGAAAGTAGTAAAGGAGAAAGTTCAAAGTAATTGAAATGTCATATTTAAACTTAGAATTTCATTTCCTTTCAAGTTTTTGCTTGGTTGCTTATAACCATTATTGCAGAGAAAAATAACTGGGCAGATGTTTTAGCTTTAATTCACTACTTCATTGCCAATTGGAAATATTAAAAGAAACCAAGCCTATACTTCAGTTCCAAAGGAATATGATAAAGAAAATTCAATAAATGAAGAGTCTAGGAGAAGGGCAACTATGCAGAGGAAGAGTGTTATGTTGACCCTTTCTCCATTTTGGCTAATAATAAATGACCTAAGCTTTTAGGAAAGTCTTTAACGTAATTTCTTAAAATGACTTTGTGCAAAAAGATTTTCAAGGTGGAAAAAAAATCCCTACTTAGGAGTTTAAGTAAGTCATTGTTGATATTTTACATCCATCTCTAGCTGTCAAAGGATATGTTTTAAAAGTTCTGTAAAAATATAGCTGGTGCATTGGAAAGGGTACTTGATCTGAACTCAATAACACTACTCTTCATGAATTCATATCTGGACCAAGACACTTACTAATTGTATAGATCTAAACAAGTGACTTAACCCTGTTTGCCTTTGTTTACTCATCTGTAAAAATGACCTGGAGAAGGAAATAGCAAACTACTTTAATATCTTTACCAAGAAAACATTATGTGGGGTCACAAAGAGCTGGATGCAACTGAAAATTACCGAACAATAACAACAAATGATGTTGGCAATCTTGGTGATTGTCTCAACTTTAAAATGATAACAACAATAACAAGTGGTTTATATGATATTATAGGAAATGTATTTTTTTCAAAATAAAAGAGGAGAAATAATATTCAAGTATATAGATCAAACTGTAAATTATAGAAAGGCTAAGACTGGTTAAGTATACTATGCTAATGGAATATATAAATGTATAATGTGGTACGCAGTAAACACAGTCAACGAAAGAATATAAACCTTGAGTACAACAGTATTTGATGGAAAAAATAAGATTCATATAATAATTTTAAAAATGAATACTGAAGAATTACAAAGAACAAGAATGATCCCAAAGAACTACTTTATCCAATTCTTTGCAGAGATGGAGCTCCACAGAGGTTGGGTATTGCATATATGTTCGCATTTTTTCTGTGTATTGATTGATTATAATGTCTTTTTATCTCCCTCCTTTTTCTTTTTTTTATCTAAATTATTTTATATGGCTTGGCTTATATGGTTATAAAGATAACAATAAAAAGTATTTTTGAAAAAACAATAGGCTTAAAAGAACAAAGTCATATACTCTATGTAGATAGAATTTTTTTCTTGCTCCTAAGAGTGTAAACCATAAATTCAATCATTCATCTCAAAACTGTGTTCCATTAGTTATAAGAAAGACCAGGCAAAAAAAAATAGAAACATATTCATACAAATTATTTATTACTGTTAAAAATTAATTTAAAAGATATGCTCTTTTGTCAGTATCTAATCATAATATCAAAAATTTATAGCACCATGCATTTTAATTATGATTATGAGTAAGAAGACTTGCTTTTAACATCTAAATATTGCCTTCTAAGGATTTTCCATGAATATATGGTTTCTGGCATATTTTTAAAAATTATTCCTGCCTCAGTCAGATAATATACTTACTTTGATACTTATAAATATATGTAACCTAGCTGTAACATGATTTTTTTAAAATTCTGATTTAAAATATTCTGCTTTATTTTAATATCTTAAAAGTTAAGCCATATTTCCAGGATTTTCACTCTAAAGACCTTTGAAAAAGATAAAGTATTTTATAT
Organism: Sarcophilus harrisii; assembly: GCF_902635505.1. NCBI lineage: Eukaryota > Metazoa > Chordata > Mammalia > Dasyuromorphia > Dasyuridae > Sarcophilus > Sarcophilus harrisii. Next base: position 167,378,042 of record NC_045430.1, read on the forward strand.
TATGTTTAAATTTTTTGATTCTCTTAAGTGTACAAGCCAAAATTACCATGCATATCCCTAACATTATATGTGTATATATTGCATATAAACATACATATATGTACATATATGCATGCATATATAATAGGAATATGTATGTACATATATGTGTGTACCTATGAAAAAATAACAGAACTGTCTCTTAGAGACCTTTTTTCAAAAGTCATTTTATTAGATGAATATCTTGGTCCATTAAACAAAGATTGCATGCATAATGTTCCATTCAATATAGTAGTCAGAGAAACATTTGAAATAGTTATCCAAGGAGGAAAAGATCCAAATATTCTTCATCCTACCCATTTTGGAGGAAACCCAAAATATAGCAAATAGATATGAAATAAAGCTATAAAGAACTTTATAAAATTCAAACACTTCATTTAATATCAGTTCCAGATTATCTGTAAGTAAATATTCTATGTTTATCTCCAGATCTCATATAAAATAATTTCTACTTCAGCATTATTCAACATCACTAACTACTCTTGGTTACTTAATGTTTTAAGTAATTTAAAACATTAAGTCATCCCCATACTATTGTATAGCCCTATCTCTTCACTAGTCCTCAAATCATCAGGAATAATAGATAAAGATATTCATAATAAAATCATGTAGCATGGGCCTATACAATACCAAAACAAACATTTATTAGCTTATTTGTTATTTATTTATTAGTTTGAACTACTATGTTCAAATCTGTGTTTTAAGTGCTGAGTATATAAAGATTTTTTTTTTTTTTTTTTTTTTACTAACGTAGTTATTTCTGTCCTCAAGGGAGAATGTGGTGAAAGCGTAAGAAAGACCCTGGGAAATCTTAAAGGAGAGGATATTTTAGACAAGAAAATCAAAGAAAGCCTGAGATGGCTCCTGAGTTAAGCCTTGAAGGAATAAAAGGAGTGTGGAAGGTAACAGTAAAAAGGAAGTACAATCCGGTATCAGTCAGTGATGGCTGGATAGATATTTGGAGGAAGGAGAAAACATGTTGATTTCAGAGAAAAAACTAATAATGCAGCTTATCTAGAATGTACTGCATCATAGAAGGTTAAGTTTTGGAGCCATATTGTAGAAATCCTCAAATGCTAAGTAGGCTAATGAGTCATAATTTTCACATATAAGCCATGAGGAGGCATAAAAGCTTTTTGATCAGGATAATTCTATCATCGTTCCTTTGCTTTCAGAAATTGTTTTCATAATAGGAAATGTTTAATGAAATAAATAAAAATATATTTTTATTTTTTTCAAAATTATTTAAAGTATAAAGGGAAGAGGGAAAAAACAAATTAAAAAGACTATTAGGAATCTACTACAGTAGCTCAGATGAATGGTTATGAAGGCCTGATCTAGACTTCTTAAACTTTCCCAGTCCCAACCCCTTTTCATTCAAGTAATTTTTATATGATCCTGGGCATATAGGTTTATAAAATAGGTATACAAATCAAACATATGCTGATCACAGTTTTGTGAGCTCCATATTTAATTATATGACCTCAAAAGGGGTCATGAACCACAGTTTAAAAAGCATTTACCTAGAATTTAAGAAGTATGAGAGAAGAAGAGGCTCTAAATAGGATTTTAAGCAATTTTAGTACCAACATAATATTAGTGAAACTGGGTGTTTGCTATCATTCAGAGAGAAGGATTGATCCATCACATTCTTCATTTTTTCCCTATAGTTATATAATTTGTTTTAAAGTTTTTGCTTACTTTCAAGCCACTCTCACCCAAAATATTGTACATTTTAAAAGAATACAACGTTGGAGAATTGGCAAGAAATTTCTCATTAACCTGGTTCTTTGCAGCAGTCTAAGAGGTAATGTTTTTTCAAAACTAGTATTCAGTTAAATGGGAAATCTGGAAGAGGAGACTAGTTATATAAGATTCTTTTTTATAAGAAGATTGTGAAATCAAATAGGTGGAAAAGCAAATATTTGTATTAACTGTACTGAAATTGAATCCTAGGTAAAATCCCTTTCACAAACATGTTTGTAGTATTACTTGGGAGAATGCAAAAATTTTACATATTAGCATTTCACAAACAGAGAATTCTTGGAATAAAAAAGTCAAAATTTTGAAAAGTTCCTTTCAGGAAAAGTGATATTTTGATTAAAATAATTAAAGTCACTTGATAATTTAATGGCATGATGGGTTTAATTGTTTTTAAAAATGCTTGTTCCCTGTAGATTTATTAAGAAGTAGGAAGAGAATATGTTTCTACTTTGGTCACTTTAATGAGATTGAGCTTTGATTGCTTATTAGCTTATTAGCTGCCATGCAAACTGTCACATATTTTCAAGATTTTAATTGATTCTGTATTAGTAGATAAATACAATCAAAGTATAATTAGAAGAAATGTGATAAATATTTTTCCCTTCTCAAATCACTGCAAAAAGTTGTTTGTTTGTTTGTTTGTTTGTTTGTTTTCAGAGAACAAAGCAAATTCTGCCTAGTCAGCTCCCTTGTCATGGAGATATCACAGTTGATTTTCAATTTTTATAGTTTTCCATTGGATGGGTGGAGAGAGGTATTTTATTTAATTTGAGGCAAATTCCTTCTCATTTAGAAAACATTTTCAGTGAAAAGCCACTGCAGGATTTCCTATTTGTTTTCTCCCTTCTGTTCTTTTTTTTACATTTCTTCTTTGGCATTAAGCATAAATTTCATGTTATGCTAATTGAATACAAGGAACAATGTCAGTACTACCTTGTTCAATCTAGAGCACAAGGCCATGCTTTCTTTCAAAAAATATTTAACAGAGTGTGCAGTTTTATGGATAACTATTCTCTATCATTTGTGTATGTATGTGTTTTGCTTAACTTATTTTAGAGGGGTTGGGTCTGTTTGCATGTATATGTTGGTGTTTTATTATTTGTTGATTGCTTGATTTTATCAATTTAAAAAGTCCTTTCCTGGTGATGAGGCTGAAGAAGGAAAACTTGTAAACCCTGAAGAGTCCCCATTATAGATGCTTTTAATGATTTCCTTTCCTATCGGTCTGTTGGATTTTTTTTTTTTTAATCTTGTTTTGTTTTTAAGTTTCATGTGTCTCTGTGGTGGTCTATGCCATTGGATATGACCTGGGCAGATTGCAGGGAGGGCAGATTTCTTTTTGTCAAAAATCCATTTGTCTGTTTTTGTCAGTGTGCATAAGGGAAAACAGAGGAAGAACCTATCATAGGAACTGCAATCTAAAGGGAGAAGGCATTCGAGGCAATGTAGATAACCCCCTCATTCTATATATGTGGAAACTAAGGCCCAGGAAAGATGAATAGTTTACATAAGGTCATAAAGATATTATATATAAGAGTTGGAATTTAACCTCAGGTATTCTGATATCAGGATCAGTACTCTTCCCACCATATTACATTTTTCTTCCTTAGGGAATAATAGACATGAAATTGAGTGCAAAATTTGGCTCATTTTGAAATTATATATGTAAATGTGTGTATGTTAGTGTGTTTGCATATGTTTGTGTGTGTAGTCATTCATTTGTTAATTCTTTCATTTGTTTAAAATACAAATATGCTCTGCCATCCTGGATCCATACCAGCCCTCCTGCTATAGTTGTCCCTTCATTATAAACAACTCAGTCTTTATTGATAGCAAAGGTTATATTGTCCATGCAGTACATTTTAGAAGAGGCAGGCTGGCCAGTACTCCAAGTCAGTAATAGCTAGATTCAAGTTCTACCTCCTTTTGTATGACTCTGGGAAAGTCACTTAACTATTCCTTCCTCTGGGCAATGTTTTAAAAATGTCATTTTGTGGTGAAGATGCTTATCTGCATTACTGGAAGGATTTTCTTCATCTAGTTATTCCTGATTAGTTCTAATCTCTTTCCCTGTCCCATCATATATACTGTGAATTGGCTTTTGATGTTCGGTTATTTTCAATCAAGTCCAATTTGTGATCCCATTAGGAGTTTTCTTGGCAAAGATACTAAACTAACTTTCTCACTTTCTCTCTCTCTCTCTCTCTCTCTCTCTCTCTCTCACACACACACACACACACCACACACACATACACACACCCATATAGATATACAAAATGCCCACACAATGGGGAACAGAGACAAGCAAGGGCAAGTGACTTGCCCAGGATCTAATTAATCCATTATAATCTAGAGGTTGGATTTGAATTTAGGTAATCCTGATGCCAGTCCTGGTGCTCTATTCATTGTGCCATCTAGCTGCCTTTATAACTTACTACCCTGACCGTATAAAGCAACATGTTGGTAATGCCTTATTATATGCATGAGAATTTTCTATTCTATAGATTACTTACACATCTGCAGGGCCATTCTTCCCCGAATATCAGCAGGGTCATAAAAAATCCATTATAAGAAATGAACAGGAAAATTGGGCATTATGGATGGGGCCACTATTATTTCCTAATTGAGAACCATAGTTCAATACCTTATCATATAACTTTTTTTGCCATTGGAACTGCACAACCAGCCAGTAGATATTGTAATTGCCTCAATTAGGGAACATATAGTGAATTATTTGTATCTCTCTAGGAATTTAATTATGTCCAATTTTGAATTGTGATCTCTTCTGACCTGTGTCAAGTTTTTCCTTCTAGATTTAAATCTAGAAATCCAGAAAGGTAAATTTTTTTGTTTTGAGAATTACCCCCGATATTGTCACTAATTTGAATTAGTTCTATTTTTTTCAGTATGCAGAATTTTTCTTTAAATGAAAAGGAGAATTAATGAAGTTCTTTCTTCTATTTTGATTCCTATATTTAATAGCAAATGCATATCCAGATTTGGGATACTGTGTTGAATCAGCATCTTACTAAAAAAGGAAGATGATTTTTTAAAAAGTCCATTAACAAAATATACATATCCAAATAGGATTGTAGCATATATTCTTTATAGCTAAATAAAGCCTCAGAAAGACAAGAGTTGGAAGAGATAGGAAAGATGGAAGTATTTGGAATCTCCAAATCTCAGTTCAATCTCAGTCCAGTACAGTATGCTTCAAAAAGAAGGTATATATAAATGTCACTGGGGATAGGGACTGGAGATGGCATGAAGGCAAAGCTAAGCAGCTTATTATAGATCTTTCCTCAATTTTTTTAAAAAAAAAATTTGTGCTAGAAAGGTTTCAACACTGAAGTGTGTAGCTCATTTTTCTGTGCTTCCCAGGGACTGTCAAACAGTGGTTCCTGAAGAAGCAATTCACTCTGTGATCTATATTTTGAAATTTCTGAACATTGTAACTAGTTTATAGATAAAGGAAGAAGGAAAGAGATGGTGTGAGATAGTCTGACTCAGCCTGTGAATTAACTTTGGACTTGTTTCTCATTGGGGTATGGACCTAATTTCTTTCCTTTATCAAGACTGTGAGGAGCTCCTCTTTGTATGTGTGATTCTAAGTACAAAAGTACCAATATCTATTCATTGCCTAAATTTCTAATATAGCTTTCCAAAGTCATTCTCTAGCCTCTAAAGCATGCTATGAGCACAGTAAACAGATTTAACACTTACCAAAGCCTTCTTTCCAGTCCATCATATATTGTTGTGTCATCCATCTAAGAAAATGAATAAGCAAATGCTACCTGGGGCTAAAGTAAGTTCTAATAAACCTAGATGCAACTTGCTACATTTTCTAATATTAATTTTTCAATAAAGACACATCTCTTCAGTGTACTACCATATATAAACTGGGCTTTGAACTTTCCATGATACATTTAACTTTACTCAGATTTGATAAATTTTAATAGCACAAGAAAAGAGTGATACTTTTGAGGAACTCAGAAATTTCAATAAAGTAATGTAACAAATATTGATAACTTATCCAAAAGGAAGGAGTTCATGACTGGACTTCGTGAAGAAGAATCTGTTTTTCTGGTACATTTATAAATGTCATTTCTGGTACACAAGAGTTATATAAAAGTGTTTTGTTTTCCCCATGGGAATAAAAGTAAGAAAAATAGCTTTTAATTCCTGGATTTTTTCCTCCTAAATTTAAACTGTTCTTTTCATATTTTTTTAATATATTGTACTGATTAGAGTGGATTTCAAATAGGGGCATAAAAGATGTTGTTTTAGGAACAGTCATGGTTGTCTCTTTAGAACAACTTTTTATTTTCCTTTACTTGTTAGTAAACAAGAAATTTCCTTGCATCAATAGTGTTACATTAGCATCCTATTAACTTCCTCTAACCTTCAGAAATTAGGAAAAGGTAGCAATTATGCTCTTAACAATTCACTTTAGAATTAACTAACTAATCATTCATTGCCCATAGCACTAATAAGTCATTAGTCTTATTGTGGCCCATTATAAGGTGCAATATGTAGAAGAGTTCATTTAGGTAATCCTTTCTGAGTGTTGATGAGGTTATTTATAGAGAATACAAACTTGAGATGATCAAGTGTAGGTTAAATCAGTGAAGCATGTTGGGTTTTTTTTTTCCTTTAGAAATATAAGGTTAAATTGTGGATATAAATCTGAATAGTTGTAGCTTTCAGAGGAACGGAACACTTACACAATGAAATCAATAAATTGACCATTCAGTTAGTGAATTTAACCCAACCTATATAATTCTCCTACCCCAAAACAAGTTTTGAATACTAGTCTTAAATTTCTGATCCTTCGAATCCAACCATTCTGGAGAGTAGTTTGGAACTATACTCAAAAAGTTATCAAACTGTGCATACCCTTTGATCTAGCAGTGTTACTACTGGGCTTATATCCCAAAGAGATTATAAAGATGGGAAAGGGACCTGTATGTGCATGAATGTTTGTGGCAACCCTTTTTGTAGTGGCTAGAAACTGGAAATTGAATGGATGCCCATCAGTTGGAGAATGGCTGAATAAATTGTGGGATATGAATATTATGGAATATTATTGTTCTGTAAGAAATGACCAACAGGATGATTTCAGAAAGGCCTGGAGAGACTTACACGAACTGATGCTGAGTGAAATGAGCAGGACCAGGAGATCATTATATACTTCAACAACAATACTATATGATGACCAGTTCTGATGGACCTGGCCATCCTCAGCAATGAGATCAACCAAATCATTTCCAATGGAGCAGTAATGAACTGAACCAGCTTATGCCCAGAAAAAGAACTCTGGGAGATGACTAAAAACCATTACATTGAATTCCCAATCCCTATATTTATGCACACCTGCATTTTTGATTTCCTTCACAAGCTAATTGTACAATATTTCAGAGTCTGATTCTTTTTGTACAGCAAAATAACGTTTTGGTCATGTATACTTATTGTGTATCTAATTTATATTTTAATATATTTAACATCTACTGGTCATCCTGCCATCTGGGGGAGGGGGTGGGGGGTAAGAGGTGAAAAATTGGAACAAGAGGTTTGGTAATTGTTAATGCTGTAAAGTTACCCATGCATATAACCTGTAAATAAAAGGCTATTAAATAAAAAAAATTTTTCTGATTCTTTCTACCCATATGCATTCAGATTTAGATTGTCAGTCCATTGTATTTATTAAATGATTATTGTACATAAAGGACTGTCTTAAGAAATGGAAAAAACAAAAGAAAAGCCAGGACAGGAGGTGGATTCTGCCCTCAAGAAACTCCCTAATGATAGAACTTCTACTGATAGAAACAATATAAGGATACCAAATATTACACCATTTTTAATTTATTATACTGATGCTAGCTATTATATTACTTATTATGCTAAATATAAGATATATACAGAATAAAGGAAAATAAATCAAAGAGAGGAAGACAGTATAATTCGAAGAAACTGAAAGAGGCCTTCTGCAGAAGTTATGATTTGTACTAAGTCCTGAAGAAAATCAGGGAAACTGAGTAGAACATTTCTGGCTTGGGAGAGAGAGAGACAACCAGAGCAAAGGTTTGAAGATGGAAAAATGGAGCATCTTATAGGAGCCAGAGCAAGTAGACCACTGGATTATTGACTTTTACAAAAGTAGGCACTTAATTTTTTGTCAAAAGGACTCAGTGACTTCTATCACTACATTTTCTCTGTTGAGTAGGATGATTATTTTGGAAATGAGTAGACACAAACTAAATAAATGAATATAGTTTAACAATAAAATAATTTTTTTCCTATTTCTCTTAAATATGAACATATTTATTCTAATTGTTCATCTCATTCTTACTATTCACACATAAAAATTACATACTATTTATACATAAGAAATGATCATTCTGGTAGACTTCACATAGGATTGCTGAAATTTAAATAGTAAAGGATAAAATGTGTGCTATAAATTAATAGTTTCATTAGGGAGCCCATAGGAAGCCACTATAGCATAATGGAAACTATGTAAAGAAGTCCTTATCTTTCCCCAGCATCCCTCAACATAGCTGTTTCATTTTCTAGGTTTTTTTTGTTTTATCATTTTCTGTTTCATGTTCTAGGCAGTGTTTCATTTTTGTTTTTGCATGACTAATACCAAGAACAATGTCTACCATGTAATAGAAATTTGAATGGGATAAACTGAGTGAAGAGCTCTCATAAGTATATGATCTTGATCTATACCCTGATTATAATTTATTTGTGCTATAGCCAAAAACCACAGGTGTTCACTTACATTTACCTCCTGTTCCCTCTGTCATTTTCACCACAATTAGAATTAAGTTCCTAACATGGTAAAGAATGTATCATTGGCAAGTATTCTTTGGGATAGATTTTACTCTCTGAGTAATTTTCTTCATTAGAATGTTAGCCTGAACTCCCTCAGTCCATTGGAGAAAAAGTCAAAAATGGGTAGGGGATTTTGCATTAGGATCTATATCATTCTATGATTGTAGCTTGTAGTTTACACTCCTCTACTGAAAACTTGTTGGGAATTGTCCTTTCTCTTGAGATCAAAAGAAATTCTTTTTGCTTTTTATCTAGAGAGTCTGATTTTAATTTGGGTGATGTTGTCCTGCACAAACTTAATAAACCTTGTTGCATTCAGTGAAATGTTTCCCCGTTGTGAGTAACACACTCGGTCATCATAAGAAATCAAAAAGAAACCAATTAACATTGGTTACAATTACACCTATTTATTGCTTTTTACCTTGCATGGAGTTTTCATTTTCTAGTATTTCTGCCCTCCTTTCTATCCAGCCCCTCCCTTTTCTTTCCCCTTTCTTCTCCTACGTCCTTATATGGTAAGACAAATTTCTATACTCAACTGAGTAAATACATTATTCCCTCTTTGAGCCAAAAACTAGTGAGATTAAGCTTCAGACAATGCTCACCCCCTTCCAAACTTCTTTCCTTCTATAGTAATAGGTCTTTTGTACCTCTCCATGTGATCTAATTTATCTCATTTTACCTCCCCTTTCCTCTTTTCCCAGTACAATTTTTTCCATCCCTTAATGTCTTTTTCTTTGATATCATAATATCAAAGTCAATTCATACCCAGTCTATGTATGTCTCCTTTAACTGCCCCAATAAAAGATATGATACAGATTTACAAGAATCATTTCCCCATCTGGGGATGCAAACAGTTTAGCCTGTTTTTTCACTGTTTACCTTTCTATGTTCCTCTTATTATTTTTGCCATTGAAAATGATTGAAAGTCTCTTAATTTATTGAAGATCTATCTCCTTCCCTAAAAGATAAGGATTTTTGTTTTTTTGTTTTTGTTTTTGTTTTGTTTTATTGCTGGATAGTTAATTCTTGGTTGTAACCCCTGGTCCTTTGCCTTCTGGAATATGGTATTACAAGTCCTCCAGTTCTTTATTGTAGAAGCTGCCAGATCATGGCTATTGCTTCTTGGTACTTGAATTGTTTTTTTCTGAGAGTTTGCAGTATTTTTCTATGATATTATAGTTCTGAAGTTTTGCAACAATGTTTCTTGGGTTTTCCTTGTGGTATGTCTTTCTGGGAGTGATTTATGGATTCTTTCAATGACTATCAGGGCAGTTTTTCTTGAACAATCCAGCATCTATTTAATTTTTTAAAATTTATTACATATATATTTTGGTGATGGCCATTAGGTGGAGCAATAATTTTTCAACTGTCTGTCCTCCATCTATATTCCAGATCAACTGTTTTTACAATGAGGCCTTTTATGTTTTCTACCACATTTTCCTTATTTTTTGCTTGTTTGACTGGTTCTTGATGTCTCATAGAGTCATTAGCTTCCATTTGTCTGGTTCTAGTTTTTAATGTGTGATTTTCTTCAGTTAGCTTTTGAATCTCTTTTTTCTATTTGATTAATTCTACTTTTCAAAGTGTTGCTTTCTTCAAATCAATTTTTTTTTTTTGCATTTGGCCAATTGTATTTTTAAGGAATTCTTTTCTTTTTTTTTAAGCTATCTACTATCTCTTGCATACCTCTTATTTCTTTCCCCAATTTTTTCTCCTATCTCTCTTATTTGGCTTTTAAAATCTTTTATGGACATTTTCAAGAAGCCTCTTTAGACTTGAGACAAATTCATATTACATTTCTCATGTGGGCATTTTGTCCTCATCTGAGTTGGTATTTTTGTCTTCTATGTCATCATACTTTCTGTAGTTAAGGTTCTTTTCCATTTTTTGATATATTTTTTTTCTTTTTTCCCCCTATTTTATGATTGAGTTCTATTCTTGGATGCAGGGTTGATGTCCCAAGCTTTTTGTGCAGTTCTGAGCCTTGGCTTTGAGCACATGGCCATTTGTGTTTGGTGTGCTGCTCACAGCAGGAGGCATTCCTCCCTACTCTCTCCAGATAATAGCCTGGTTTCCTTCAGTGGTGATTTGCCTTCTGTGCTGAGTTTGGAGGCTGCTCCACTGGTCTGCTTTGCTACTGAGCTAGGATAGAGTATCTCAGTTACTGATCTGCTGGGATTAAAACTCTCTCACTGGTTTTCCCAGACACTATCTCAGCTGAGCAGAACACCCCTTTCATTTCAGTGAAACTGACCTTTCGTGAAGTCCTTCTAATTTATTTTGAGCTTTACAGTGGTTTCATACTATCATACTCTGTTCAGGGAACTTAATTTCATGTGATTTCTGAGGGAAACTGGGAAAGCTAAAAGCAGCTTTCTGGCTTTACTGCAACATCTTAGCGCTCTGCCCTGGAATCCAAGCTAAAATTTCTCTACATGGTAATTGAAGTGTTGAGATGCCAAATGAAATTCTATACAAGTGCACAACAACACAATCTAGACATTTTCCATTTGATAGACAGCCTCTTTTCCATCATCCTTTGAATAACTTTACCCTGTTCTTTACAGGGATTTCTATGACAAACTCATGGAAACTTGGATTTTCATTGGGGAATCCATTTCCTGAGGTCTCTCTCTGCTATGTTGGACCCAGGTATAAATGAGTGTGTTGATGCTTGTCAACCCCCAGAAAAAAAAAAAAAAAAGATTCCACCTTTCTTTTTTGAGGCATACCTGTTTCTATAATTATAGAGAATTACCCTGTGTAGGGAAAAAGGAATGTGTCACATATCCCATTTTTAGTAACAGATCAAAATTATAATTATAAAATCCATTAAATAACCTACAAATTAAAACTACAGGGCATTTCAGGAAGTGTTTTGAAAACAGTTTGATTTAAAATATGCTACAATTAGAGTACAACAGATAGACTAATGTTTAATGTCTTGGCACCAACATTTTAAACTATTCAGTAATGAATATTGTAATATAAATTCATTAGCAGTAATAGGCCAGAATTTCTCCTCTGCCCTTGGAAACTCACATGCGTTTTCTATTTAGGTAAAATAGGACTTGAGTTTAAAGGTTTAGTTTTTTCATTTTTTTAAATTTTGTATGAGAGTTTATATATTATTAATACAATCTTCATATTTAATATGTTATATGTATTTACTTTTTTAGAAGAAAAAACAAATACCCAATAATGGAAATTGAACATATTTTTGTTGGGGGAAATAGCATAACAGAGCATCATGCAATCAAAAGAGAACGAAATTTGTGGTCATAGGTTTGGGGTTCAAATTTTGGCTCTGCATGATGCCCTCCTTTTTAATAACAATATTACAAGTGCCATACTTGATTAGATATCATTTACTAAGCTAAATAATAATATAACCAAAGCAGTCAGTTACATAAAATTTATAATAACATGTTATGAGAAACAGAATAGCAGAGTAGATGGAAGACTGGTCTTGGAAGGAAACAAACTTAAATGAAAATCTTATATCTGACACATAACAGTTATTAATACATCTCTCAATGTCCCCATACAACTCTTTAAAACTATAAGAAAGCTATTTTACCAATTTGCTGATTTGTATTTGTGGAAGAAATTTCTTCTGTTTTTTACATGGATGTAATCACTGTAAGCCTAGACAAAAAAGAAAATACTAAATTTGTGCTCTATAAAGTTTTTATCCTACTTTTTAATTTTATTTTTAATTCATGGAATAAAGCAAGCATTTCCATAACATAATAAAAAGATGATTGCACATGAAACTGCATATCTATTATATACAACTTGCTGTTTTAAATATATAATAAAGTTATCATGTAAATTTATTTTTTCTTCCCTCCTCCCTACCATAAATATGAATACCATTGGATAAAAGTATGGATAAAAGTATATTTTATATATGTAAAATCATTCTATATATACTTGTATTCATCAGTTCTTTCTCTCATCCATAATTTTTGTTTTATTTAGCTTTTAACTTCAACAAATCCAAAGATGCAAGAATATCTCTACCAGGAGAAGATAACTCATAGGAGTTTATATGGGGGGGGGGGGGGTATGACTAATTTCTATGGTATTTCAAGTCTATGAGCTTCACTCTCCTCACCTATAAAATGGGAGAGAAGGAAGATGAACTGCAAAAGTACGTGGTCCCTTTTAGTCCTATAACCTTATAATACTAAAACCTTTGGGGATACTTAAGATTACTCATTGAGATAGTGATACAGAAGTATCTTTTGATGCTTTTTTCTCATTGCTTAATGCAGAGAATTTTATAAAGATATTACAGGTCACCTTGTTAATTCTGCTCTCTCAAAAATCCTTAAGGGGCTCCTTATTTTCATAAATTTGACATTTATGAATCTACATCATCTGGAGCAACGATACCTTTCTTTCTTGTCTTATCTCATATTGCTAACATTCCTCCACCAATTGACTAACTGGTATCACCCATATACAGTCCTATGGTTCTGCTTTTGATCTTGATATTCCCTCTGCCTACAATGTCCTTCCCCATCTTTGCCTATTGGCATCCTGATGATTGATCACAAGTCTCAATTTAAATGTTTCCTCTCCCATATATGCTTAGGTCTCCTTTACCACCCATCCTTCTATAACTAACACAATAACTAACGCATAAGACACTAATAATCCTTATCTTTTCATAGTTTTCTTGATATTTTATCTGCACTTCCTTATATACATACAAATTTCATTTGTTTTATAGTTAATGGTGCCTTTTATACGATTTCTAGATTATCATTTTCATGAAGGTTCATGATTGTAAATAAGACCACATCAAACTTTATGTTAGATTATAGGTATGGTATAGAGGATAGAGTATTGGCCTTGAAGATACAAACACTCATTCAGGGTCTGCCTTTGGCTGCTATTTTTCTAGAAGACCCTAGACAAACCATTTAGTCTCTCAGTATTCTAGGTAATTCCTTAAGAAAATAAATTGCAGGGGAGAAGCTAACAAATAATGAAATCACAAGTCCAGCTCCAATTCCTCATTTAATCTTTTTTGTTTGTTTGTTTAACATGTTTTATTATTTTTTTTATTATAACTTTTCATTTACAAGTTACAGCATTGATAATTGCCAAACCTTTTGTTACAATTTTTCATTTCTTTCCCCCCATCACCTCCCCCAGATGGCAGGTTGATCAATACATGTTAAATATGTTAAAGTATAAATTAAATACAATATAAATATACATGTTCAAATAGTTATTTTGCTGTACAAAAAGAATCGGACTTTGAAATAGTATACCCTATGTGTAACCCTATGAAGGAAATCAAAAATGCAGGCAGACAAAAATACAGGGATTCCTCATTTAATCGTTACAGCATATCACCAACCTACTCCAAAGTAGGATAGGACAGTGAGCTATGGATAGTAAAGGTTAAATAAAATTTTGCTATAGTTGTGAGGTAAATAAAAAGGTAGAAAAAATGAACCTTTTGAATTACTTTTTCAAAAAATACTCTCCTTTCTTCTGATATCTTTGTTTTTGCTCCCTCCCTTTTTATCTGTTTCTCTCAGCAGTCACTGCCAAACACACCCATGTCATTATCTAAGGCATTGGTTCTAGGCAGCAAATAAAGGTATGAGATGCAGTCAAGTTTGAGAAAACAGATACAAACTCAGCTGTAGCAGAAAGACTGATCAGATAGTCTATAAGATCTGACCTGTGGATGATTTAGTCAAATTTAGAATTGGTAAGCTTGTAAGAAACCTGACATTTGCTTCTTGGAAAAAAAAAGTAATTGTGTGTATGTATATATAACATATATGTATACACATATACATATACACACTTATGTATATATAGTTATCCTTTATACATAACAACTTTCCCCATCATATTTCTGATATATTGAGGGTCAGCATAAGAAACAAGAAATTTGGGGTTTTGCAGAAACTACAAATGGCCAACAGATGACACAGAAAAAAAAAATTAGAAATTCAGAAATGTGAAAAATACATGTATAGTATTGTCCCTTTAATGTAGAAGGGATAACTGTATGCTTTCTGTCTGTATCTATGTGCATTAGGAAAAGTCCAAATTCAAAGGAAAATTGAAATGAGAAAATACATGAGTAAAATAGGTAAACAAAACAAATATTTGAATGTCAACTCCTTAAAAAGTCATTATCTGTACAAGCTTTTCCAAATCATCTTTGCAATCTCCCTAAATGAAATCTGTTTTAGGTCATCCCTATAAAGTTTATTATTTGGTTTATAGGAAAGCTAACACAAGATTTCAATGGAATAAGCTAAGAATTGTTACAAAACAGTACACATTAAATATACTTTTGTAATTAATTCATGCATTGCCCTTTTAATGTATAGGAAGACAATTTAGAAAGCTTTAGGATGTGAATTTAACAATTACAATGAGTATAATTTATTAAATATTTGGTTATGCATGGGGTTTGTAGATATTTTTATTTTTTTCAAAGAGCATTATCAAGTCCTATAATATAAATCTAACATCTCATTACAGAATATTTCCGTGGGAATGTCAAACTCATATTGCTTTTATTTGCTCATGTAATTCTTCTTTTTAACGTCTTATTAATACTATTTGTTTTTACTATTTAACCAATTCTTAATATGCTGCTCGCCAAACCCTCCCCCTCCATTTAAAACATAAGATCTTTCCATGAACAGAGAAAATTCAAGCAAGGCAATATGTAACATTTGACATTCATGATTTAATGCTTTGTTACTATGAAAAAGAAAGTTTATACACATTCTCTATGATATAAATGCACTGACTGTTACTGAATTTTCTTATATCATTAAATAATCTGATTTGATGAACAAAAAACAGTTTCATGCACAGAATTTACATTAGTTGCTTCCAGTGTTCATGCACATGGCAAATAGGAAACTTTTTTCATGAAGAAGTTAGTTTTTTATCACTTCTATATAATAGGTGATTGGTTAGAGCCTAAATATGAAAAGTATAGTGAAAAATTGAGGTATTATGGAAAATATGTATGCACATATTATTCTTTCTCATCATTTTGGAAAGAAACCAGAGGATCTAAGATGTTGTAGGAGGACATCCCATACAAACCTTAAGCAAGGCATGGTGGTGGACTATGGAATATGTTGAATAGTCATGGCTAGAAAAAAAATCATGAGATAGTAACCAGAAGTTTACTGAAACGTTTCAGTAAATTTCTGGTTACTGTCTCATGATTTTTGTCCAAGATAAATATCAAGTAATGTACACCTAAGAGTGACCATTTTCTTCCAGGAATTAATCCTCTATATGATTTAAACAGTAAAGACTGATATTACAAGTTGATTGTAACATAACAGACTTATTCTGTATATATTACTACTTTCTATATGCTTCTGTAACTAATGAGAAGAATTATTATGTCTGCCGAATTATTTTTTCTCTATGCAAATATTATGATCTTTAATAATTATGATAATTTGTAATTTATATTCATAGCTTACCTGATAAAATCATTATATGTCTTAACATCAATTTTGATTGCATAAATTTTACATTAACTTGAATCACAAATATTTCAGAAACACTCTTTTAAACAAATGTAAAGTAACTAAGCAGTTTGGAGACAGAGCAGGAATTTACATAACAACTATTTTTAAAAGAGATTTTAGTTCAAATCCAGCCTCAGACACTTAACAGCTATGTGACACTGGCCAAATTCCTTAAACTGTGTTTTACAAGGTTATTATGGGGATCAGATGACATAATATATTTGTTTTAAAAAGAAGAAATACATCTGGCACATAGTAGGCAACTTTTAGGTTTTAGAGACATGTTATCTCCATACATATTTCTAATCATATTCAAATGGTGGCATTTCTGGAGTAATAATTCAGATGTTTCCTTTCCATTTTAGCACTATTATGGCTCAAGAATATCTCTGTATTGCAAAATCAGTGGAATAATGACTAAATCTGCTCAAAAATTTTCTTTTATGGGTTGTATGAGTTATTAAATATTTATTGTTTGTTTTCTTGATAGGATTTTATTGATGCTGTTTTACTTTTCAGACATTATCAATTGCATTATTATTAGATTGACTCATGAATTCCTTAAAATGTACAATTTGCAGAACATTTAACTGGCAAAACATGATATGATTTTTTTATAGTTACTTATTTTGTATATGTCTTGAAGACATTCTTGAAGAAAGAGAGGACAGATAGCTAAATCAGTCAGGGTCCCTGCCCTGAAGAAATCTGAAGATGTGCCAAGATAAGGACAGCAATAACTATAATACTAATTAGAACACGAGTGTAAAAGGGGAGCTCAGAATTCCATGAGACTGCATGAGAAATAGCTATTACTGTGTAGAGGCGGCTCAGGCAAGTTGGAGAAAATACCATTTTATTCAAGTTTTGAATAGAAAAGGATGTATCTTAGCTTGTTGGAAATTTGAACCTCAATTTTCTGATCTATAAAATGGAGATGATATCTATTCTTTCTACCTCTGTGAATTGCTATTAGGATTAATTGGGAAAAAATGGATGAGAAAGACTTTGAAATGAAGCAGCTTTAAGCTATAAGGTAGTATTATTATTGTATCCAATATTTATTCTAAGTCAAAGAATTTGTGTTATTCAGTCATTTCTGGCTATTAGTGACCCCTTTAAGGATTTCTTGACACATATACTGAAGTGGTTTCCATTTCCTTCTCCTGCTCATTTTATAGATGCAGCAACTGAAGCAGACTTCTCCGGGGTCACATAGTGTCTGAGGACAAATTTAAACTCAGTTCTTTGTGATTCTAAGCCCAGTGCTCTATCTACTATATCACCTAGCTGCCCAAGTCAAGCAATAAAGGCTACAATAACGTGGTAGGTAAAAAATGAAGACAATTAATGGAATGAAAGAGAGACAATAGCCAGTGATCATGTAGACATTAACCTGATTAAAGGCCAGAAACTAAAAGGCACTATAGAATGTAAAGGACAATTGACAGACTTAGAAAGGATCTTAAATATCATTTAGTACAATTGTCTTATTTTATATATGAAAAATCTGAAGTTAAGAAGTTACTCATAATCAAGAAGTAATTAAATAAATAAAATACTCATCATGATCAAGCAGGTAGTGAATAGAAAATTTGGGATCTAAACCCAGGTCCTCTGATTCCAAGGACACATTGTGTTCCACTAGACTCCACCTTTCCCTCTCTTTCTTCCTATTCCTGTTGGCTTAGTGGCTCTGGTTTCCCTTCTTACAAATTTGTTTTACTTTCAGATTAAATTTCTATTTTGGCTTCAATGGTAGCTATCAAATGGGCTTTCAAAATAATTTTGTTATAAGTGCTATTCAGAAATCTGACTTAAATCACTGCAGTTGGGCCCTGACTCCTTTGATGCAAAGCATAGTAAAGTAGAAATCCAGAGGATTTAATTCTCCATGTCAGATATATGGTGTGACCTAGAGCAAATCACTTAATTTCTTTATGCCTTAGCTAAGGGAATTGCCATGTTCACTTACAGATCAGAATAGTGAAAGATCAATGAGATAATCTATGTAAAGTGGTCTTTGGAAAGAAGCTGGGAAATAAATACAGTTTGTTCTTTTATTATTGCTTCTGTGGTCACTTTCAAAAAGAAACCACTCTACTGTACTCTGTTATGATTGTCATATAGAAGGCTCATTTTCAACCTGGACTACAAAGCTCAGAAATGTGGTTATTCAGTGCTGTACAAGATGAGGTGATTTAGAGGAGTTAGAATAATGCTTTTCTAATATGTAAAGAGCTATGATACTGAAAGGAGATTAGATTTTTTATATTTTTTTACTGTGTGAGCCCAGAGGGCAGACCAATGGCTGAAAGTTACATGGAGGCAGATTTGGGCTGAATTTTAAGGGAGATATTTATAAAAGTCAGAACTTCAGCAATGTGCATGAAAAGCCTATTAAAGTGGTAGGTTCTTAATCACTAGAAATGTTCAAATACTGAATAAGAATTTGCCATGTAGTATATGCAGTGGAGTTCAAGCTTTACTTAGACTAGTTAATCTCAAAGGTCTTTTATGATTCCATATTTCTAACATGAGCCTTATAAAATAGGCTGTATATGTGCTTTACACACACACACACACACACACATACACACACACACACAAATAGGTACATGCATATATGTGTGTGTATACATACATATGTGTATATTATATGTAAAATTATATAACTTCTTTTTAATAAAATCTTTAGAATGTATGTATAATACCTTATACTTTAAGAATCATGACATATATGTATATATGTATATATATATGTATATATTCAGATGAACACAGTACCTTAAAAATTGCCACATAGGAGGCAGAAACAAAATGGCAGAGAAAAGGCAGGAATTCTCCTGAGTTCTCCACCAAATCTTTCCAAAATGCCTTTAAATAATAGCTCTAAGCAAATTCTAGAGCAGCAGAACCCACAAAAATACAGAGTGAAACAATTTCCCAGCACAAGACAACTTTGAATGTTGGCAGAAAAAGTCTTTTGCACCAGGGTGAGAGAGAAGTGTAAACCAGCACAGGGCCAGGCCAGCTCAAACACAACCCCAGCAAACTAGCAGCAGGCTTCATGCTGATGAATCTGTGGCACCAGTGGTGGTTTCCATACCACTTAGCCCACATATAGTGAGGGGATTGGATCCCTTTGCTGGCACCATCATCAGGACTATGTTGTATTGCCTAAACTTGGATTTGGGTAGTAGTTCTTGGTCTTAGTCCCAATTCAAGGAGGAGTGTTAGCACATAGGAGTTTGCAGCTTCAGGGGAGCAGGGACTCTGGTCACACGTTCCAGGGTAAAAAAAGAAAAAAAAAATAATTTGACTATAGAAAGTTAGTATGGTTACAAGGGAGAGCAAAATGCACACAATCACACAAAAGAAGAAAACAAAATCAAAATTCCTGAATTTAAAACCTCAAAGCAAAATATGAATTAGGCATAAGCCATGAAAAAGTTCAGAATGATTTTAGAAATTGAGAGAAGTAGAGGAAATCTTGGAAAGAGAAATGAGTGATGCAAGAAAATCATCAGGGAAAGAGTCAACATCTTGGTAAAGGAGGTGCATGCACAGCAAACATACACACACACAAAATAGTAAGGAACATAACGCTATAAAAAAAAAAAAAAGAATAGGAGACCAAATGGTAAAAGAGGCACAGAATTTCATAGAAGAGAAGAATTCCTTAAAAAGTAGAATTGGCCAAATGGAAAACAAGGCACAAAAGCTCATTGAATAAAATAATTTCTTAAAACAAATAATTAGAAATTAATTGCTTTATGTAATATCAAGAAATAATCAAACAAAATTTAAAAAAAGAAAATATGAAATATCTCATTGAAAATATAAATGACTCACAAAATAGATTGAGGAGTGATAATTTAAGAATTACTGTACTACCTGAAAGTCATAATTAAAAAGAGGTGGGTTTAGACATCATCTTTTAAGAAATTATCAAGAAAAATTCTTTGATATCTAGAACAAGAAGATAAAATAGAAATTGAAAAAATATATCAATGACCTCCTGAAAGAGAACCCAAAATAAAAAGTCCCAGGATTATTGTGCCAAATTCTAGACTTCTGAGATCAATGAGAAAATACTGCAAGCAGCCAAATTAAGCAACTCAATTATCATGGACCCACAGTCAGGCTGAGAGAATTTTTAACATCTTTTACATTAAAGGATTGGCGGATTTAGGATATGATATTCTGAAAAACAAAAGAGCTAGGATTACAACCAAAAATCACCTATCCAGATAAACTGAGTATAATCATTGGGGGGGGGGGGGGAGGTAAATATTTAATAAAATAGAGGACTTTCAAACATTCTTGATAAAAACAAGAGCTGAATAGAAAATTTGACTCTCAAATACAAAATTCAAAAGGAGTATAAAAAGGTAAAGAGAAAAGAAAAATCATAAAGGATTCAATAAGATCCATCTATTAACATCCCTAAATGGGAAAATGATATTTATAACCCCTAAAAACTTTTTCATTATTAAGATAGTTACAAGTATACATAGACATTAAGCAGAGGTGTGAGTTGAATGTGATGGTATAATTATTTTAAATAATTAAATTAAGGGATAAGAAAGTGTAATGGGCTGAGGTTTGAGTTGATGCACTGAGGTCCTAAGTACGTGAGGCTAAATAGTAATTGGGCTATATACTCTATTAATATATATGACTGGATAAAGAATGGTCCCTGCCCACTCTCCGTGCAAGTCCTGATGTGTTGTATAGGAAATGATGATTTTGGTGAGTGGAGGCAGAGAGAGAGACAGGAAGAGAAACTGGGAGAGATTGGGCCTGGGTTCGAGACTCCGAGCTGCTGGTTGTGTGGCTGCTGGTCGAGCTAGCTTCTTGACTCAGCTGCACACATTGCTATCGCCGATTCTCTTCCACCTCCGATCCTTCTTCACTGAGCATAAAGACTGACGGTTTTCCCCTAACCTGAATTCCTGTCTCCTGCTGATTTAAAAATACACGATCTTCACATTTGGCGCCCAACGTGGGGCAGAAGTGCCTACGGCAAAGTGAATAGGGGTTCCCATTATTTCAGGTATTTTGAAAAAATCTACCAGTTTTCCAAATATTCTATCCCTTCCTCCCTTTTTTTTTTCTTCTCACGGAAAGGAATTATCAAATGATTATTCCCCATATAAATCCCAAGAGTGAATTAAAATCCCTATACATAACAGACTAGTACAGTGGCATTTTCTAAAAATCCCTCAAACATAACAGCAATAATTACACAGTTTTAACAAATCCCATCCCAAAATTTTAAACACAGAGTGATAGATGATCCAGGCAAGGTTCAACAGTCAGTCATCAAACATTCTCAAAGTCCCTCATATCAGTCCAAAGTACAGTAGATGCAGGGTCCAGTCCATGGTCTCATTTTAAAAACTACTGCTTCAGGCCGTGAAGTGATAGGAGGCTCTCATTCCATGCAGACTGGGTGTGCCATGCTGACAAAGCTGGTCAAAGCTGATCCAGGTTCCAAAAGCAAGCCAATATCTGTAATTTGACCAATTTAGATCAGTCTCAGATGGAAAGACTCAGTTCACCAGACTGCTGCAAAATATGAGGAGGCCAAAATAAATTGTTTCCTATGTGAAGAGATGAGTTTGCTTTACAGGCCAGGCAAACGGCTGCTGTCTTATAGACCCCTGTTAATTGTCCTCTTATCAAGTAGAAACCTTAAAGAAACCCAAATATCCAGTAACAGAGAGATGACCAGGCAAAATACTTAGTTGCCCAAGCATTTACGATACAATGATTACATATAACCAGACTGAAAATAGCAAGGTATGACATAAGTGAATTAACAGTTTCTATTGACCATTGCTCTGATCATAGAGATCAGTTACAGGAGGAAAAAGTATAACATAACATAAGCAGTTAAAACTCAACCTTCAGCACATATAGGATAAAATAGCCTTAACCCAGTTTTATTCCAATCAATTGTCCCAGTAACTGTCAGAGGGTGGAGCTTTAAAACTCCCAAATAGCATTAACTGATTAAAAATCCGAGAAATTTTACTTCCAATAACAAATTTCATTAATCAAATTTCTGAAAAGACTTATCATAACCTTATAGTAATAACAGGAAGAAATTTTGTCTAAGTTCACAACTTAAAACAATGATCATATCTAGGTAGATGTTACATAAGTGAATGTTATACATACAAATCATTTTGCTTTTAAAATGCCCAATACATAGAAAAATATCCCAAATTGCATATTGGCCATAACAGAAACATTTCCCAAAAGGACAAAGAAAAAATTATTTTCAGAGGCCCTTTAAATAACCTCAGGATGACACAATACATTCAATTTAAACTTATACTGACTACCCAATTCCATTATAAGAATTCAAGAAGTTTCTTGAAATTAGTAATTTAACTTTCAGAAATATTCTTACCAAAGTATGGATCACATTTATGACCATATTCCTTAACCAAGAAAACTTATGTATCAAGAAACAAATATTCAATCAAGTAACCTAAAAGTAAGCATGTTCCTTTAAATCAGTTTGCTGCACTGTGGGGAGAGAGGAGAGGAGAGAAGAGGACTCCCTTCCCCCACTCCTGTCCCCTAGGAAAAAACTTCTCAGGTTCTCTGCTCAGTGTCCTACATAGGAATCCTTTTCAAGATTTAGCCCATCAGTTTTAATTACTTTCTTCCCAAATCTACCCATTTCCAGTTTTCTCTTTCTCCCTAGCTATAATACCTCCCATGCTGATAGGTTTGTGCATAAAAAGACCCTTCAGCCCAGAAACCCGCTAGCAACCCCCATTTCCCTTTGGTGCTTTTCATCTTTTCATCTCCCTTCCTGAGATGTCAGGTAGGGCGTGATCGTCTCCTTTTTAGTGCTTTCACCACCTTTCCTGAGAAGTCAGGGAGGCTGTGATCACCTCCCCTTGGGGGCTCTGACCTCCCTGAGGAGTCAGGGATGGCATGACCACCTGTGTTCTAAAATAAAAGAAAGCGGGAGATGTAATGGGCTGAGGTTTGAGTTGATGCACTGAGGTCCCAAGTACGTGAGGCTAAATAGTAATTGGGCTATACTCTATTAATATACATGATTGGATAAAGAATGGTCCCTGCCCACTCTCTGTGCAAGTCCTGATGTGTTGTATAGGAAATGACGATTTTGGTGGGTGGAGGCAGAGAGAGAGACAGGAAGAGAAGCTGGGAGAGATTGGGCCTGGGTTCGAGACTCTGAGCTGCTGGTTGTGTGGCAGCTGGTCGAGCTAGCTTCTTGACTCAGCTGCACACATTGCTATCGCCGATTCTCTTCCACCTCCGATCCTTCTTCACTGAGAATAAAGACTGACGGTTTTCCCCTAACCTGAATTCCTGCTGATATAAAAATACACGATCTTCACAAGAAAGAAATATACACTGGGAGAAGGGGAAAGAAAGAGGTAGAATGGGATAAATTATTTGACGTAAAAGATGCCTAAAAGAGATTTTTCAGTGAAGGGGGAAAAGGAGGAAGCAGGGATGGAGGCACATGGAACTTGGTCTCATCAGAATTGTCTTAAAGAGAGAGTATTATGTACATTGAGTTAGGTATAGAAATCTACATTACCATGCAGGGGATAAAGAAGCTGATAGAAGGGAGGGCAATTCAGGGAAGGTAAAAGTAAGAAGCAAAACTCTTTTAAGAAAAGATAGGATTTTTTTTTTTTAAAGGAAAGAGTAAGATAAAAAGGGGGGAGGGAGAGAAATATATAGTAATAATTGTGAAAAAAAATTTACAGTGAATTTCTCTAATAAAAGTCTTCATTTCTCAAATAAATAGAAACTAATTCTTCATTTGATAAATGATCAAAGGATATGAACAGGTAGTTTTTAGACAAAACCATGACAGTTACCTATAGTCATACAAAATGCTGTAAATCACTGTCAATGAGAGAAATGCAAATTGAAACAACTCTGAATTACTATCTCACACTTGTCAAATTGAATAATATGACAAAAGAAAAATGACAAATTTTGGAGAATATTTGAGAAAATTTAAACACCAATTTGCTATTGGTGAAGCTGTATACTGATTCAACCATTCCGCAGAGTAATTTGGAACCATGCCCCAAATCATGCATATCCTTTGGCCAAGTAATATCACTATTAGGTCTGTTTCACAAAAAGATTTTTAAAAAAGTAAAATATTTATAGCTTTCTTTTAGCAGTGGAAAAATTGGAAAATTTAATAAAATTTTTAAAAGAATTTAACAGATATATACACACATGCAATCCTTAGTGTATTTGTTAAAAAGAAATTCCCAATAAGAGAACTACTTAAATTTTTTCATGTCTAGTCTTCTTTCCCCTCCCCAGATCACAGAATAACAACATTTTAAAGTTAGAAGGGACCTAAGGGACCATTTAATCCAATCAATATGCAAAAGAATTCTTATTGTAATATATTTGGCAAGAGTCATTTAGCCTCTACTGAAAGAACTCCAATGAAGGAAAACCCAATAGCCTTACATTCATTACTATAAGAAAATTTTATCGTTTTTTTTGGTTTGTTTCTGTGTTTTCTTTTTTTTTTCCCCCTGTTATAATGTCTAAATTTTCATCTTGACATTTTCCTTCCATTCCTCTCAGTTCTACTCTCTGAGGCCAAATAGAACAAATCTAATCCCCTTTCTATAGGACAATGCTTCAAATATTGGAACTTTACTATTTCCCCCAAATCTTTTTCCTTCATGCTAAACATTTCTAGTTCTTTGTTCGCATGCTATATGATGAATTCAAGGTCTTTCCTTGTAATGCTCTCTTGTCTAAAATATAATCGTTCTCTGTGAGCAGGTTTCTTGGGGGACTTCTGGAGGTAGCCTTAGTTTCAGTTCAGTGTAATAATCACTTCAAATGCAGCCAGCTGTTAAAGTCCAGATCTTTATTTTCTCTTTCCTTCACTTGGAACTCGGCTAACTTTCTGGAGGCCTTCCAGATCTTGGTTTCAGTGTTCTCCACAGGGTAGCCTGCCACCTCTTCTCTGTCTTCCTTCGTTCTGCCCAACTGAATCCTGGCTTCTCAGTCTCCCAGAGTGTTTCCAGTGGGCTTGTCCTTTTATATGCTCTTTTAGAGGTGTGAACTCAAAGGTTGACTCCTCCTCCGAGAGTGGGATTGTGGGCTTTTGACTTGTGAATCTTCTCCACTCCTCTCTGACTTGTGAATCTCCTGGACTCCTCTCTGACTTGTGAATCTTGTAGAACTCCACTGAGTACTAAATACATTAGTGAGCTAGAGAACTGTTAAGTACCATGCTAAATTAGATAATTGACTTAGCACCTTGTAAGAATTCTAACACTTCCTCATCTTGATTAATAATCTTTGGATACTTTCAAGGTTACCAGTTTTCTTCTTAAATTGTGTTGTCCAGTATACAATACAATACTAAAGATATGGTATGATGAGGATAATTCAGAACCATCATTTTCTTATTAGAATAAGCTGTGCTTCTATTAATGGAGTCTAAGGTTCACATTGGATTTTTTTTTGATAGTTATATTTCACATTGGGGGAATATCTTTTGATTCCTATTGACCCTCCAGGAGAATAGCTGGTTCTGATCCTGTTACTTGAGAAAGTGATCAAAAGTCAGAGGTTTCATTTTTTGGTACATTACCCAAGCAGGATACATTAGCATCAATATTTGGAAATCTTAAATTAGGGGAAACCATCATTAGAGTCTCAGTCTCTGCCTCTTAACTTCTTGTTTAAAAGTAACTTTAAGTAATTCTCAGTACTCCTATTTACTAATTATGTTTCCCTACCTGAGGAATTAAGTTTTTCTTGGACTTTGTAACCCAGAATCTTTCAAAATTACACCTCCAACATTAATATCACTTAAAGTCTTCCATCTGTGAATTGAAGCAGGATGGGAGTATTGAAGGGGTTTCATAAATCCAACAGTTTAATTAAATATTGTGCAGTTCCTTGTTTGAAAATCTTGTTCCTTTCATCATGTAGTTTTTCCACAGCTTAAAATTGGAAAGTTTGAAGATACTGATTTGATTCATGATTAAGTTTATAATTTTATCCAGAATTTTTTTTGTATATTTTAACAAGAAACTGAAAAAATAAATTATTTCTATATCCAATGAGGGACCTGATGATTATACATTTATGCTGCTTTTAGGTGAAGGTAAAGGATTCATCTTTTTGTAAGCATTTTGAGAGACTGTCCTGAAGTTAGTTCTGTGATAGGCAGGTAGGCTGACTTTTCTGCTTTGCTTTTGCCTGGCAGTCCTGAAGATAGGTCTATGATAGGCTGCCAGGGCATATCATAGAATACTAGAAGTCATACATAGAGCATCTCAAGAATTGTTTGAGTCTGACACTTTGCCTCCAGAGAGTTGAATACCAATATAATCTTGAAGATCTCTCATCATTAAATAATGTACCAGCTTCCTTGGCAACCTATTTCACAGAAATGAAGTGATATAACAGGGATTTTCTGACACAAAAGAAAATTCTGAGGATAAAATTTGAGGAAAGAAGCAAATGTTTAAATCCTTCCATGTCTCATAGCAAACAAAAATGGGCTGGCCATATACAATAAGACACCTATTTGTTGACTGGAAGTTGTTTCAGTTTGAAATGAAAGTAAATAATTTTTCTGCTTGCTCTTCTGTTTAAACTAAGAGAGAATTTCTCTCCATGGACTTATGACAGTCTGCTATCTGAACTCTGACACTAAGAATTGTGTGTTTCTCTCATTATAGAAATTGTCTTCAGTACCACCAGGAAAAAAAAGTACTTTGACAACTCAGTGGATCTATTATCTCATTGATGTTCCAGCATCTCTGATGTGCCAGTTCAGATGATAGCATCTCCACATTTCATTCTTTGTGAGTCGTACAATCTCCTATAGATTATCTATAGAAAATTTACCCAATCTGCTAAAGGGCTTTCCTCTAGTTCTCTTGACATTATTCAATTATGAGTGAAGTACTCCGTATCTCTTATTCATTCTTTCTTCTCATTATTACATAATGACTCACCATCTTTTGTGCAGATATATATTTCTGATGTCTTCTGAACCACTTGTTTTCCCTACAAGATAGTTAACTAGTAATATGTTGCAACCTACTCATGCTCTCCATGTCCCTTTCGAATGCATTTTGGGTAAATAATACAGGACTTTAGTTCTTTGGGAACTATGATGTTTTATGATAGTTATACAGTAGCAGAAGAGTACCAATCTTCATGTCAATATTTAACTAAGGATAAGCTTGGTCACTAGAAGTACTAGCAAAATTCACAAATGCAATTTGTTCTCCTCCTCTTCCAACTTAGTTTTAAGCCCAGGTTTTCTTTTTATTTATTTATTTATTTTTTGTGTGTGTACATTCCTGGTGTCTATCCAATATACTGTATACTGATGTACTGATGGGCCAGCTTTCTGATTTACAGTGTTTGGGATTCAGAGCTGGATGTGTTGATCCAACTGAATCTCATAATCTGGACATCAGGCACTCTATCTATTTGGTTATTTTTGTGTGAATAGTTAAATTGATTTTTTTTTAGTCAATCAGTTAATTAACAAATATCATCAATAGCTTATCATGTACCAGGTACTAATTAAATGCTATGGATTTCAAGATAAGATAATAGCTCTCACCATGGTGATTACTTTCTTTTAAGAGAAGCACCATATATACTTCTATATATATTTTATCAAGAGTTATCAGAAAACTCATGTTCAAATTCTACCTTTGACACTAATTATATAACCTTGTCTTACTCAGTCCCCAGGTCTCAGTTTTCTTAGCTACAAAACGAGGGGGTCAGATTATATTTGTGGACTCTGACTTTTTTGATCACATATCCATCAGGAGGAAAAAAAAAACACATCACATGGGTATTAACTGGAAAGGAAAAGAAAATTTTAATATTGCGATCCTAAATGATCTCAATATGTATAATATTAAGTGATGAAAAAGAGAGAAAATGAATTCTGAGATGAAGGAAAATCGGTATTTTAAGCTTTATTTTTTTTTTTTTAACATACAAAGAATCGGCTAAAAAGTCTTGCATGGCAACTCAGAGTTTTATTGCATCCTGATCAGGGGAAAATGTCAAAAAGAGAAATAGTAAGAGAGATGAGTGAGCTGACAATTGAAAAATAGAACTGAAACTAATTCCAAGAAGAAACTTCGCGGAACTGGTCAATTGTTTTAAAAATGTTCATTCTGAGTGGGAGATAACTTTTAAAAATATATGTTTAAATTCTTTATCCTTGTGTCATTTTATCTGCCTACAGGACTAAGTGGGAACATAACCTCTACAGGACTAAGTGGGAACATAACCTCCATTTGTTTAGAAATGCAATTTTGTTTTCCATAATTACCATCATAACTGCTATTACAATAGAGCCTTGTTAATTCACACTAATGACAGGAAGACAATTGCTGAATTTTGCAAATTAGTGAGTATGTGAACAAATATAATGAAAGTTGTGGATATTTCATCACCAAGTATAGTTTGTTCTTTTGTTTTGACAACTTGAGTTTTACTTTAATTATTTCTACAGAGTTTAGCAGTATACTAGTCAAAGTCCCATGGCACATTGTAGAAAAGTTAGGAAATCTTAATAAGGTGAAATGTTTTATCCCAGAGTTTATATTATATTGTTTTGCTTAGCCAGCTAGGGACTCTTTGGGGGTGGAGTCTGGGGGAAATTACTTGAACAAATATTATAAAGACTTTAGTAAGGATCACTTAAAAATAATTAGGACATGGTATTCACTTCCATATAATTAATATACTTTGAAGCAAAGTAAGACCTAATTAATTTGTTCCCTATTATTTGGAATCTTTTGATCCTTTGGACTAGGGATCTATTGAAGTTGACCTTTTCCCATTTAAAAAAAAAAAAAAAAACTTTCCTGGTAAATGAATAATGTAAACGAAATTTCAAAAGCACTATTTGCATAAGGAAACGAATTACTTTAAAGCACTTCTGAGGTACTTATCTATCTGTACTTGTTATGCTTATTTAAATGACTCATTCTAAATTCCTTGGTGATACTTGTTAGCCTACATCTGGTACTCTGTATATATGAAAGCAGAAAAAACTATATGTGTATAAAAACATCATAAAATTCAGATGCATTTCTTTTGCTAATTGTTATCTACCTTCCCTATGAAAAAATTAGGGAAAATTCTCTGAAGTTAGTTTTATACAATTTTTTAGGCTGACTGACAATTTCAGTTACTCTGAAGCATCCTTAGTTCCAGAGTCATGGATGACTCTTACTTAGTTTCTTTCTCAAATCCAGTCTAACCATCAGTCAAAAAGTGTTTATTAAACACTTTCAGTACAAGGTACTGTGCCAGGTTCTTGGGCTTTAGAAGAAAAAGAAACACAGAAAAGTAGTCCCTATGCCCTCATACCACTATAGGAATTCAACATGTAAAGAAGGAAGCATTGAAATGGTAACCTCAGCTGGCAGAAAAAAAAATTAAGAATGAAGGAAACAGTAAATGCTTCTAAGTGGAGGTAATATTTAAGTTACATGTTAAGGAAAGTGAAACATTGTGAGTTGTGAGAGAAAGTGTCAGTTTAGTGTCATATGTAGATTTAACTTGAAGTTCACTTTTGGTTATTCAAGAGATTCAAGTTGATGGTAATCTGAAAATCCTTTTAAAAAACTTTCAGAAAGTCTCTGGTCTGGTGAGTAAAACTTCAAAATAACAATGGCATGAAATTTCACATTCTTAGATATTTAACTTCAATCAAAAAGTATTCTAGGAAACATGCCTTAAAGTCTGTGTGTCTCAAATCTCAGCTCAGACAAATGCCAAAGTTTAAATTTTAAAGAGTAATTTCTTCCAGCAGACTTGATAAAATTTTGATTCAAATTTTGTTTTAAGAATTGAACAGAATATAAAAAGTGTATAGTGCAATAAGATAGACAGAACTTGGAGTGCTACTTATTATCTTTATAACCTGGGGAACATAATAACTCAAAGATTCCCTTTCCTTAAGGAGATTGGGCTAATAAGTCTCTAAACCTTTCCAAATATAGATCTTGTGATCTTATTCATGATTCTAATTAATAAAATAATAGTGAGCATGAAAGAAAAAAATCTTAAAAACAAAATATTAATGTACAGTTTGATCACAGAGTCTGCTGAACTTTATAAAGGTAAAAGATTACTAGTGTAAGAAAAGCATCTAAATATCAAAAATCACCTCTCATGCAACATTTCCTTTCTCCATATAATTTGAATTGACATTTTTTAGGAATAACTTCTGATGCTATATCTTCTTCATATCTCTCCAACAATACATAATAACATATTTTTCAATAGTTTGGCACATTGTCTTATGCAAAATAGATATTTGATAAAATATCTGTTATATGAATAATAAATTAACACACAAATGCCTTGTTTATACCTAATATGGATAAAAAGAAAATAAACCTCCATTTGTCTGCTCTGAAAGGTCTCATCCTTGCTCAACATCTCCACCTCTTATATTTTTCAAATATAAAAGCTTAGAATTATCTTTAATTCAAGTATTTTCTCATCCTTGATGTTCAATGCAAATGACCAAGAGCCAACGTGTCTTTCTCGGATCTATATAAATAATTGATAACCTCTAAGTTTGCATCCACCTCTCAAATTCTATTAGTGTATATGCCTTTCATCTATATTTCAATTATTACTTCTTTCATTCAACCTTTTTCATATCATAACTTATCAATCAGTGTGCTCTACTTACTCAATTTTCTTAGTTTTTATTCAATTCTCTCAGAATGGCACCAAGACTGTTCTTTATTTCTACCTCATCAGTCTACCACCCATAGCCTTGTCAAGTGCATGATCTTTCCAGATACCACAGTCAATCCACTGTCCATAATGATATGGTCATCTGTTGTTCACTTAATTTAATTATGTTGTCAACTTCTTAAAGGCAGGCATCCTGTCTATTGACTCATTTTATTCTGCACTCCCTTACAGTCCCTTCATAATCAAATTGAACTGCACCTAGGAAATGATATAGATAGTTTGGAAAGAAACAGCAGAAAAACAGAATGTTCTGAATATACTAGATGGTCAATAAATGTTTATTGACTACCTAACTAAATGCTTGACAGGATATGGGAAAAACAGTGAAAAGGTCCCATTTCAGTCTTAAACATTTATTATTGATATATAGTCACTGCAGGGAAGCCAATCCTTGAATTTATACAATTTATTTTAATGTCTTAAAATACATCATAATGTTCACTTTTATACTTTCCTACATAAAGACTGCTGCAGAATCTTTTCATCTTTTTGATTTCTATTATTCAACTGCTTAGTGAATAAAGACCGCATTTCATACTTGAACCCACCTGCCTGATCTGCTGTCCTATACCATCCAGAATCAATTTTGAGAAGAGAGTAACTCATCTCTTTTATGTCTGAAAGTATACAATATTTGATTTTAATTTAATCCTAATAACATATTGTTATAGTATATTTAATCAAGAACCAATATTGTCATGATAGCCTACATCACATTCATTTCTAAATCTCTGCCAGAATTTTCAGAGAAATTTATCCACTTGAGTTTATGAGATAATATCTTTGCATGTATTTATATTATGAACATTGTTAAAATAAAAATTATATTTGTTTAGTTATTTGTTTTGCCATATAGTATAATAGATAGAGAGCTGTCCTCAAAGTCAGGATAACTGGGTTCAAATCCAGTTTCTTATACATACTGGCTTTGTAAAGCTAGAAAAATTTCTTAACTTTTCATTGTTCCCAGGAAGTTCTAAAAGACTACCATATATATTAATAGAAGTTCTTTACCCTGAAGGGGACTGAACAAGTGAACAACAAGTCCAGTTTAAGAAATAAATAAAGAAAATCAAATAAGTTTTATTTTCCAAGTATTTGATAAAAGTTTATTGCCTATTCCTGATCACCACTTTCTTTTCCAAAAACTCATAAGTAACCTTTTTAATGATATTTTTAGAATATTTATAAAGAATCTAAGTCAAGCAGGAAAAGATAATGATAAATGTTGGAAGGCATGCAGGAAAATTGGGATACTACTACATTGTTGGTAGAAATGTGAAGTGATCCAACTATTGTGGAAAACAATTTGGACTACACCAAAAAGACTACAAAATTGTGTATACCCTTTCATCCAACAGTGTCTCTACTGGGTTTAAATTCCAAAGAGATCATAAAAAAAGGAAAGGACCCACAAGTGCAAAAATGTCTTTTTGTAGGAACAAGAAACTGGAACCTGAGTGGATGTCCATCGGTTGAAGAATGGCTAAATAAGTTATGGTATATGAATGTAATGGAATATTGTTCTTTTTTATACTAATAGCTTTTTATTTTTCAAAATGCATCCAAAGAATACTATTGTTCTATAAGAAATGATCAGCAAACTGATTCAGAAAGGCCTGGAGAAACTTACAGTGACTGATATTAAGTAAACTGAATAAAACCAAGGGAACACTGTACTCAGCAATAGCAAGATTATGTAATGCTCAGCTATGATGGACTTGATTCTTTTCAACAATGAGATGATTTAGGGCAACTCTAATAGTTTTGTGATAGAAAGAGCCTTACACATCCAAAGAAAGAACTATGTGAAATGAATGTGGATCTCAACATAGTATTTTCATCTTTGTTGTTGTTGTTTGCTTGATTGTTTTTTCTTTCTCATTTTTCCCTTTTTGATCTGACTTTTTCTTGTGCAGCATGATAAATGTGGAAATATATTTAAAAGAATTGCATATGTTTAACCTATATTGAATTACTGTCTAGGGGAAGAGGGAGGGGAAGGGGGGAGAAAATTTTAGAACACAAGGTTTTGCAAGGGTGACTGTTGAAATTTATCTTTGCATGTATTTTGAAAAGTAAAAAATCATTATTTAAAAAAAAATGAATCAAAGTCAAGGTCAATAATTTGTCCATTTAAATCAATTCAATAAACATTTATTAAATGCCTATTATATGTCAGGCACTGTGCCAAGCACTGAGGACATAGAAAATAGAAAAAAAAAAAAAAACAGGTCTTAAAGAGCTCACACTCCAATTGGAGAAAATACATGCAAACAACATAAAAATAAGATAAAGAGAGGATAAATTGAAGGCAGGATAATGTCAAAGAGAAGACATTAAGTTAGGAGGAAAGGAAAAATGTGTCTTATAGAAGGTGGGACATTAGTTCAGATGGGAAGAAATCCAGAGAAGAGAGGAGGTGAAGATGAGGAGAAAAAAGAGTTCTAAGTTTAAGAAAGAGCTAGTGAGATTGCTCAAATCTCTACTTGGAAATTGAGTATCTTGTGTGAGGAACAGGGAGTTGACCTTTGTTACTGAATCACAGAATACATGGAGGGGAACAAGGTGTAAGAACACTGAAATATTAAGAAGTACTCAGGTTGTAAAGAACTTTAAAAAGCAAATAGAGTGTTTTATATATGATGTGACAGCCATTGGAGTTTATTAAATGGAGGTCAGGGTGGGGTGACATGATCCTTCTGTACTCCAGAAAGTAAGAAATGTTTTTTTCTTTTTTTTAAATGCATCTGGATTTCACATATTGAAATCTCAAGACATCATAAATAGCTTTAGTTAAATTTTTAAAGATCAATAAATTATGATTTTAGTAGAAACATAAATATTTTTCCACATGGTCCTGGCTATGCTTCTGACCTTCCAAACTTTGCCATCATGTTTTAGCTACCTTCTTATCCTTTGACTTCTCTCATTGCTTACAGCTTTCTTACCTGAGAACACCACCATGCTATGCTAGTAACCTTCTTCTATTAATAAGTTTCTATGGGGGCCTTCCCTTTTGTGCCTAAGATAGAAATTTTTATTACTCACCTGGCTGTGCTTATGATTCTCTGATATTTCTACCAAGCCTTCATATGGATACCTTCTCTTTCTTTTGCTTCCTTTTTAATTTTTTTTTAATCTTTGTCTTATCCCATTAGAATGCAAGCTCCTTGAGGACAACCTATCTTTTTGGCTTGTCTTTTTATCTCTAATACTGAATACAACACCTAATATAATGAACTCAACATATTACCATTTTCTACCTGTCTTCTAATTTAAAAAAAAAAAAACTTCTTTATATTAGAAATTTTCCATTCAGTTTTTAACAAAAGCATTGATAAATGGTAGCACTTAACATATCTAGTATTGCTGGATCCTTTGTTTTTTTTTTTTTTTTTTTTTTTTGAGGCAATTGGCATTAAATAATGTGTTCCATCTCACAGCTAGTAAGTGTTTGTTTTCAAATTTGAACTTGGGTCTTCCTAATTTCAGGACCAATGCTTTATCTACTGTGCCAGTAACTCTCACTAGAATAAATTTTCGTGGTAATTAAATTTACCCTTTTAAGAGACTAAAATTTAAATTTTTAATTTTTAAAAATTTTCTGAAGAAAGCCTTCCAAACTATTTCCCTTATTTCCTAACAAAAGCATCAGCACACACTTATTTGAAAACTTAGATGGGTCCACATAAACATCATTGCTTTTATTGTATTTTAAAATGATAGATTTCTCAGGTACTATTTATGTAGGAATGTTTGCTCCTACAGTAAATTACATCAGAATGTTGTTTTTTGTATAGTTTTTTCTTCTGATTTCCATATTTTTCTCTTTCCCAATGTATCATCTCCTAGTACTATCGGTGTCCCCTATTTATAATCCATTGAAATATTTTATTAAAAAAAAAAAAAACTTTCTCAGGAAGGGCCTAACATTGCTATATACAGTATCCAAAAAAGTGAAATGGGAGAGGTAGGTGGAACTGTGCACAGAGTGTCCCATCCAAAGTCATAAAAGCTCATCTTCCTGAGTTCAAATTTGATGTCAGGTACTTAGAGCTGTGTGATCTTGGTCAAGTCACTTAACTCTGTTTGCCTTGATTCCTCATCTGTAAAATGAGCTAGAGAAGGAAATAGCAAATTACTCTAGCATCTCTGCCATTAAAAACTCCAAATGGGATCAAGAATTGGACAAAATTACAATGACATGCTATTCATGAAGAGCCCAGCAGAACTCTGAAACGACTGCACAACAATAAAGA
Organism: Sarcophilus harrisii; assembly: GCF_902635505.1. Taxonomy (NCBI): domain Eukaryota; kingdom Metazoa; phylum Chordata; class Mammalia; order Dasyuromorphia; family Dasyuridae; genus Sarcophilus; species Sarcophilus harrisii. Next base: position 167,413,311 of record NC_045430.1, read on the forward strand.
AGTAAAGTACCTGGACTGTGCTGGATAATTATTGCCAATGAGGGGCCTTGTGGGCCTACCCCTGAATTTAGTGAGTTTACTGAAATTAAGTGGGATAGTAATCTACCAACTTTCAGACTCAAATAGTTTTGTTCATAGTTGATACGTCTTTGATTCATTCTAGTGAAATAGGTGTCAAGTATAAATTTGTCCATTTTATGTAGTGAAAAAACTGAAACAGAATTAAGTTTTGTACTCCAAAATGACTAGCAAGTTACTAGAATAGCTTTGTACATGTAATACATATATGTGATGTGTACAAATATGTGCAAGTATGTACATATTTGTATATTACATATGCATATGTGTGTATCAGTTTGTATAATGTGTTGAATAGAGATTGTTACTATGATAAAACCGTGTGCTATAATAGGAAAAAAAAAACAAAAGAAGTATTTTCAAAAGTGTTCACAATATTATCATATGTTATCACCTTGACTTTTGAGTTCCAGCTGCTAGTGTTTGGGCTCTTCTTTTCACCTTCTATATTGCATTGCCCATCAGAGTATTAATACAATGCAAATTTTCTTACTGTTTTACTGTGATTTTATTTTCTTTCTGTTGATCCCTGAGACAATCATTATTATTATAAGATTTAAGACCTTAAGGGAAGAGAGAGCAATTTTCTCAGGAGTTTATGCAAACTTCTCTCTTTAAATTAGATCAGTACAGTTTCCATAAAGATTGCTTTAACACAGTGAGTCTCTCAATTGCAAAATGTAAAATAAAGATCTGAGAGTCTTCCCTGATTATTGCTGCAGGGTACTTGGAGATGGGATTAAAAAAAAAATAGATGCAGATAGCAGGTATCTGAAGCCTGATATGGAACATTTCTATTTCCTTGGTTAGCATTTTATCCTTATTAACTTAAAAAATTGGTAACAGATAATAAAAACTTAGAGTTATATATTTTTCAGCTTACAAAACACTTTTCTCATAATAATTATGTGATATGGGTAGCATAAGTGTTATAATCCCACTTTAGAGATGAGGAAACCAAGGGTATGGATAAACCATGGTCAGGTGATTGCTATTTCATTTTCTGGGATTATATAATTACATTGGAGGTGTGATTAAAATCCTGAAAGCATATGAGTTGGAATTCAAGTGCAGATCATTTTTCGCTATATCCCTATTATTTTCATCATAATACAAAAGTCAATATTCCCTCTTAATTTGAAGGTTTCCTTTTCATCTTTTCCTATTTATGAGACATTTAAATGATAACCATCAAACAGAAAGAGAGAAGCTAAGAGACAGATAGAGAAGTGAGCAATGTAATCTTTCTCCATATTCTACAATGAACAATGTAATGTATTATGAAATAGCCATGCTTCTAAGAGTTACAGGATAGCAGAATTCCCAAAACTACCCTGGTGACAGATCTATCCCTACTATACACTCCTGTTTCTGACTTTTGGCCCTTCCCAGGATACAATCATGTCAAAAGGAGGTGAAAAGAATATCCTTCTCAGCATCATGCTAGATACTGGAAATGATACTTTGGATTAAACTCAATCTTTAGCTCATAATTTCCCATTGTGAATGACACATGATTTAACTATTTTATTTTCTTGGTTGCTGTTTTTTTTTTCTTGAATGATGAGACTTTCTATTACTAGATTTTGTACAATTTTTATCTTACTCAGTTTTCTACTTCCTGTTTTCTTTTACCCCCTTTCCTCCTTGTCTGTATGTTTCATGGTAATATGGACCACTAAGAGAGAGAGAGAGATGGGAAAATGAATAAAAGAATAAGGGAATGTATGCCAGAGATGCGGGGAGGGGTGGTATTTGACTTTGAAACCATGCATGTTTCCCTATATCTTACTTTTTTCCCTTCTTCCTTAATATTTGAAAGATACTCGGTATCTCCCTATTTCAAATGCAATTATTCTCCAGCCCTTCTCACCTTCAGGTGGCTGAATCCCATGGAAACTTTTTTTTTTTCAAAAAAGAAAAGAGAGAACTAGGAAAGCAGCCATAGAACATTGTAGATCTTCAGGTTCCTGATCTGTAAAATGAGTGGGTTGGATTACAAGATCTCTAAGGTTACTCCTAGCTTGAAGGCATTGATTCCATGAACCTTGCTGAAGTAACTTTTGTGAAGAACCATTATGGCATGGTAGTTTATCATTCCTCACAAACTTTCCACTATTTATCCTGAGGAAGTCACTTTCCTCATTTGTAAAATGGATTTAATAATAACAAATCTAATTATCTAGAGTTGTTTATAGAAGTGAAATGAGAATGAGAAATACTTACTTATATAAAAATACATACATGTTAGTTTGGAAGGCATACATAGACTACCAAACACCAGAATTCATCCAGGATTGCTAGGCTTCTAGAATATTACTAGTTCATCCCTTGATGTCTACTTTGGAATCTTCTTCCTGACCTTAAGAAATCTAGAATCCCTCTATGATGATTGAGTGTCTTCTTCTTCCAAGTTAGGGGATATATTATTCATCTAGATGCCACTGTACTCCCTTTCTTGTACCCAAGTTTTCCCAGAAACCATCCATGATGGCCAGATGGCAGGAATACCCAATCCCACCAGAGGTACCTTTCTTGTTTACTTTCCCTTTGCTTGCTCTCCTGGCTCAGGATACCTAGAACCTATCAGAACTATGTGATTGTTAACAGTGCTTTTATGAAATAAAAGGCAGCAACAGTATGACTTATTGTGAGTTAGAAGATCATGAAGATTCACCATCTGCCCTCTCACTTCCTGCTTAGACCTATATTCTTGCTACTTTTGTCTAAATCTCTCCCTGAGCACTGTCTTCTCACTTCCTGATATAATCTAAGGACTGCAAAAACTTGCCCATCTTCCATAGAGCTGAACTGTTATTTATTGTCTTTCCCAAATAAAGCATGAGTTCCATGAAAATAGGAAATGTTTCATTCTTTTTTATTTATATCCCTAACACTCAGTACTCTTACATATCATGTTGTTATTGTTCAATCATTTCAGTTGTGTCCAACTCTTCAAATTACCTCCTTTGGAGTTGTCTTGGAAAAGTCATGGGAGTGTTTACCATTTCCTTCTCCAGCTCATTTTACAGATGAGAATACCTGAGGCGAAGTTAAATGACTTGCCAAGGGTTACACAGCTAGTAAGAGTATGAGATTTGAACTCAGCAAGGTGAGTCTTCTTGACTTCAGGTCTGGCACTCTATCCACCATGCCACATCATAATAAGGGTTTAATAAATGCTTTTCTTTGCTTGATGGATTCATTTACCTATTAATCCATTGTCTTCTTCTTTCTACTGTCAGTTAATCCTGGTTTTAATCATACCAACTTTGAGGGCTTAAATCAGAAAAGTATTTGTGAAGAGTCTCAGACAGCAAATAAAACTTCATTGTAGTACCAATTCTTATACTTACTAGCTACATGGCCTTGGGCAAATGCCCTCTTCCAATTGCAATTTCCACATATGTAAAAGTCACCAAATATTTGTATTTCTTACCACATAATGCTCCTATGAAACTCAAATGAAATTATGGATGTTAAGGCATTTTATAAACTCTAAAGTACCATGAAATATACAATATCATTTGATTTCCAACTCTAGGACAAGCATGGAGTCAATTATCAATAATATTTATTTAATCTTCCTGAACTAGTTTGATGCAGTGCCTGAGTGTCCTTTTTATGGCTCACTCAAAATGAGAACATTGGGGTATTCAGAAAGATTTGTGAAAGTTCTCAATGTTTCAGACATACAGAGGGCACCTTTACTCTAGGTATCTCTTCCAGAAAGATGCATTTTTGTGGCTCTGGCCCAGCTGGTTTACTTCCAGCTGAACTTGAAATGCTCTATCACTTTGGCTAAATTTCAACTATGTCAGTTAAATCCCAAAGAGAGAATCAGGCTAGCACCAAAAATATATTTCCTAAAGACATAAGAGACTAATCCCAAAATAGTACAAGGGACACTGAGCATCAGGACTATTTCCAATTCTGCTTTCACATGAACAGTCTCCACCTGCATATATACAGGCATCTGCTAAAGTCAAATGTGCAATGTTTTATATATACACGGTGATATGAATTTGCTGGAATGAACTTTGCAGTATGTTACTCCATTTGCAATATCCAAGAGTCTGTTTTTATATAAAGATTTAATAATATGTAAAGAATTTAATATTTAATAAATTAGTACTAGCCCACATTGACATATAACATCCTGAAATTTGTAAAATATTCTTTCAACATACCTAAGAAGCAGGTGATATCACTGTTATTATTCTCATTTTACTGATGAGAAAGAATGAGGTTTAGAGTGACTGATATTTGCCTATAGTGACAATATTGGTAGGGCCAATAATTAGCAGTATTCAAGACTGCTTCTTGATTTCAAGACCAATGTGATCTATTAATGAAAGGGGATTTCCTGCTGCTCCAATTGGCTCATACTTTTTATCTTTGTTTTTAAGTCATTCTTTTCTTCTTGTCCTCAGATTTCCAAGTAATAAGTAAGATAGTCATAATTTTGGATATTTTTGTGCCACCAGGCTAATACTCAAGCCATTGATTTATAGATCAAATATAAACTCTTCCAATTTGCATTTAAAAATCTTCCCAATCTCAACTTTTTCCAGATTTTTTGCCTATTATTATTCTTATATACTCAGTAGTCCTATCAAGCTGGCCTACTTAATATTATACTCCATCATCTTTCCCCATGTACCATCTGTTACCAATGCTTAGAATGTCCTTCTTCATTGGAAGCTCTTAGAGTGCCTAGTTTCCTTTCAGATTCAGGTCCTGTGACCTTTAAGGGAAGACTTTCCTAATTCCCCCCCAGATGCTAATATCTGCCCTCTGCTGTTCTGCCATAAATAATATATTTATTTTGTAAATAATTTAGAAAAAGATGAACCAATCACTACCATCCAAGAGCTTGTAATTTAGTCAGGAGAAAAAGGGACCATGATGTCTCCTCTGTACAGGTAGGCTCATTGATGGCAAAACAAAGTATCATATTTTTGACTTTGTATTTCCAGTGCCTAGTGCAGCGACCCTTACATGATAGACATTTCACAAGGATGTTGGATTTTTTCAGTGTGAGCCTTTATATGTGGAAAAATCAACAAATATTACAGACTGCACCTTGATTTGTTGTTTTGTTATATTAGACTTAAGAAAGTGATACAGAAAATATTAATGTGAATTCAACTTAGCAGTATGTCCTACAATTTTAAAGAGATGGTTGTTAAATATTTACTAGCACACCATTAGCTGCATTTGTTGAGTGCTTGTTGGTTGATTGATCGATGGATTGATTAATAGTGTTGCCAGGGGTAGGAGAAATCAAAAGGGAGCAAAGTAGGTTGTTGAGGATTGAAATAAAGTGACAACTGCTGAGTGTAACAAGAAACGACCAATTCCACTATCTAAAATGGAACTTAGCAAAATACCCCACTGATCCTTGGGGCAACTATGAATAGTTCTTAGATTTCCAATTGTGGTTTGAAAGACTCCTGCATATTTCCTGGATATGCTGTTTCTACTTTGTTCTCCTTCCATGTTTCCCTATTTTGTTGGCCATGCTCTTAGATCTTCTCCAATGATTTCAAAGCCCAGCTCAGATAGCACCATGAACCTTCCACTCTACTTTTGATCTTTCATAGCATTTTGTAACTTAATTCAAAAAATTTGTTGGTGTTGCTTTTATTTGATCAATGTTTCATCAATGGAGGGAATTTCTGATAAGGAATTTCCTTCACCAATGCAAACAGGTAACTTCTTTGCAAATTATAGTGTTAAGAGTGTTGCTTGAAGATCATTAAGAGACTTAGTGACGTGTTACATAACTAATATGTCAGGAAGGACTTAATTACAGTTAAGACCTTATGAATCAGAGGCCATATCTCTCTTTTATTCTAAGTTGTCCCTCTTCCTATATCACAATCTATGATTATATTACCATATATCACATCATACTATTCCTATATCATATTCTATGATTCCCATATCATGTTATATGATTCTCATATATCAAATATAAATTATCAACTATCTCTGTATCTTTATAAGACAGCAATTTCCTTAAGATCAGGTTTTATATCTTATATATCCTAATTTTGCCCTCAAGTAGATAAGAAAAGTTTAAAGGTACTTATTTATTAACCAGGTCCTTAAGAATTCTGTTTAATTTAATTCAACTCAGTGAAATAGATAACAATCTTATGACTCTAGTTACTCTTGTTCCTCCAACAAGTGAGGCTAAGACTTAGAGGAAGATTATTAGTTTTGCTTTACATGGAGACAGGAGGTAGCACAGCATGGGAGTCAGATCTTTTTTAGAGAAATTAGTCATATGCTCCACCCACTGCACAATACCATCCAAATTGCACAGAACACCCTCTGCTTACCACCTGGAGAGCAGTATAATATAACCAAGACTCCCTGATGATTAAGATTTTTAAAGCATGCTACTTAAAACTCAGATATATCCTAGAAAGATAATCTGACATATTTCAATGCAGTTGGTGTCTCACTTGATCCTTTGAGGAATCATAATTTTTTGCAAATGTACACAGTACATGTGTGTAATATGTATGTGTATATATGTATGCACATATAGGCAAATAGTTATTATCTATCTTGTATGTGTACATCAAATATGTCCACATTTATTATATGGATACAAATGTGCATAAAAACTGTGTATACATACATGTATGCAATACAGTTTATATGCACATTTTATACATACACACACACACACACAAAAAGATAAGGGTAAAACAAAACTCTGATACTGTGACAATCTTCTTGAAAATTATGGAGTATCTCTAACCAGTTGCAAGTCTTCATGTTGCTAAGTCAAGGGCATGACTCAGTTCCATCCTTCTTTATTTCTACTCACAAATAGCAATAAAGTAAGTTTAGTGTGACCTTTGTGGCTGTCAAATCTATTTCTAAAAGGCCAACTTACAGAGATAGATTTGTACACTACCAGTGGAGACATAAAACAGTAGCTCTAGTAGCTTCTAAATTCTTTTCTATAGTTCCATGAAAATTTGAACTTCTTGAGGAAACTAAATCTTAGTAGAAGTCTCCTACACATAGTTTAATTGCCAATCATTTTATGCAAAGGCTTAGTTTGTGCATACATGCCAGGCATCACCTCAGAAAAGGTATGCAGATATGTTCTCTGGTAACATATCTGCAATAGAATTTGTCTACTTTTTATAATTCTCCTAACATTCAGCAACCAGAAGTTTGAATTTTATAGCAAATGGGAAATTTATTCTGAAATTGTGCATATTATTTGCCTGTAGAAATAAGAAGGAAAATCAATGTCTTATCTAGCAAGAAGACTTTCAATAGAATATAGGATATCCATGATTCACCACGAAAAAGTCTTGAAAATCTATAATTCTTTTATCTAATTTATATAATTCTATTCCTTTATTATCTTAAAAATGGAAGACAGTATGGTATAGTGGACAGAATGTTGCACTTTAAGATAACAGCATTAAAATCCCACCAGTGATACCTAATGGTTGTGCCAGCAAATTACATCATTTCTTTCAGCCTCAGTTTCCTCATTTGTAAAATGAAGATAGGAATACTTATAATACCAAATGCACAAAGTTGTTATGAGGTTCATATAAGATACTACCCCTTTCTTATGTGCATAGTTTCTCTACTAGGGGGAGCAGAAAATTAACATTTGTTTGAGAAATACAGAGGAAAAAATAGCTTGAGAAAAATACACATAGGACTGAGAGGACTTGAGAGAACAGCCTCTCAGATAAAAGTAACTGAAGAGAGACACAGTTATAAAGAGCATCTGAGTGGATGCAGTACCTTAGAGGTGAAAGTAGTGACTGATGTCTACAATGCATTCTTTCCTAGTAGCTAATTTGCATGTGTCTGTTTTTAAGACTTTGAAGTGTGTTACTAGGAAATACAGAATCAAAGAACTGTTTGGGGACTATGGGAAAATTATATATTTACTATTTTATCATATCTGACAGAAATATGGATTTGAGTTTTCACAACATAAGAGTGGTATCCCTGATTTGAGGCATTAGAAGCTACTTTAGAAATCACATAAGAAAATGGAGAACTTGAAGTTAGAAACTGTTGAGGAAAGCTGCTTATAGAAATTAACACATCAGAAGCCAGACAACAGAACACAGAAGCCAACATAGCAAAAGTATGACCCAGATTAACCAGATTTAGACAGAGAAAGATTTTGGAGTTCATACATAAGATAGGCGACTATCTGATTGATGGAAAGCTCATGCTAAGAGCTGATTGGAGAAAGCAGAATCCTCTGTTGTTTGAAGAATTGGGGAAGATTGCCTTGCTTTTTTTTTTTTTTTTTTTTTTTTTTTTAGCACTATCCAGATTATAAAAGGGCAAACTTTAGGTAATCATGCCTACATTAACCTATACTATCTTCTGTGACTTGACAGAGCTGATCTGAATAGCTTTTCAGATTCTAGACTTAAAGGAATCGCTTTTCATGCTGACTGTAACATGTCCTTCCTTAGTACCTAACCAAAGAAAGATAAGGTAGGATATTCTGCTCAGCCCAAACTCAAGAAATTTAGTATTGTTTCAATGGATTAAGAACAGCAAAGAAGCTTCATCCAGCATGAGACCTGAGTGGCCCAGGAAAGTGATACAATCCATTCCTCAGGTGAGATGGGATGCAGACTACACCCTAAAGAGACCAAGAGCATCAAGGCCTGTGGTCCCAAATTGTGGTTAACTGAGACATATGATTTTCCCTATTTATATGCCTCACTGACACTTTTATTCAAATTTCTGTCCACTGTCCCCTAAGGATAATGTAAGTATGACCCGCGTCTGTTGGAAGACTTTTACATTATGATTTCTTTTTCTCTGCTTCTCTTAGAAAATATTTCATTTTAATAGTATATGTTAGCATTTTGGCTGATACATTTACATAAGAATGACACTAGTAGAAGCTTAGAAACCATAGTTTAGAACAATATACATGTATGCCTCCAGGTCTCTGAATGATTGTAAGAGCCTACAGTTATTCTCTCTAGGGAACTAGTTTGACCTGCCAGTGTGAATGCTGGTAGGATGAATAAGCTAGCTTTACTTCAGGAACAAAGAAGCTATCAAGAAATGGAGGGGTAAGGTTAATGGCCCACTCACCTTTGTGCTACATGTATAAAGCACTTTTCAAATTTAAAATACTATATATAAATGTTTGTAGTAATAGTAGTAGTAGCTAGTAGTAGTAGTAGTAGTAGTAGTAGGATGGTGTTAGTAATGACAGCACTAGTGAAAATCTAGTCTAGTTTCTAGATATTTGCTCTGTAACATTATTAGAATCTCATAGCAATAAAATATTTTCTAAAACTCTGATAGTCAAAAATTAACCCAAGGTGATTATATTTAATGTTAAAAGTTTATGGATATTATATATTTGGGAAATGGATATAGATATATGGACTTATATACATATTTAAGCATAATTAAATAATATCTATAACTATGTTCCATGTGACATATAGGGACATGGAAAGGACAATTTAATTTTCAGTGTAGGCAGTTAGTTGGAATCTTTTCTACATCATTATAATTTTTTAAAATGTGTACTTCTTCAAAATTTAAATCAAGTTACAAAAATAAAAACACATCTTTAAATGATCTGATTACATGAAACTATCGAAATTTCTCTAAAGCTACCTCTATTTATTAAACTATTTTGAGTATGTATACCCTGAATCAGTATATAAATTGAATATTCATTTTTTCTAATGGCTTTGAATTTCATTTCTTAGTGCAGAAATTTAAATGTAGTTTATTTATACAGAAAGTTCAGTATATAGCATTTTTATTGTTATACTTTATTGATATGCTAAATTTGAATATGTTCTAAAAACATGTCAAGACACAGGATTGACATTAGGATTTTTCTTAATTGCAATTTCAAATATTTGAATGATACAACAAAATGATAAATTTATATAAATATTCATAAAAATCATGCTCATATTTTACATGTATATCTACCTAAATTTTCCTTAGGAAGCTGTTCCCTTGTAGGCAGACTATGTCTTTACATGCAAGTGAGTCAAATGTTATGACAGATAAATCAGACAAAGTATCAATCAAGTCTTCTAAAAAGGTTTTGTTTTTAAACTGACAAGACTGATTTCCTTGCCAGAAATTGAAAATATTTGATTTTTTTGAAATGGGAATAATTTTAATTGCTTTTATGAATTGAACTGCTTTTGCATGTGAAACATCTTGTCCACATCAACTTTTAAAATGGATTAAAAGTTAAGAAATAAAAAGTGATAGGAACAATGATTCAATAATTAAAGAGATTCTAATACTTTCAGTTTTAACATTCTCTAGTTTATCATCTCTACTTCTGTCCTACATTCTCCCCATAACTGTTCTTTTCTAAATTAAAATAGAATTTAGCCAAATTAAAGCAACCAAACTCAGTTTAGATTCTATTTTATTGGCTAATGACATGGCAATGTTCATTCAGAACTAATTCCAAAACACATTACATTCTCAAGGTAAATGATTCTAAGAGTACATTAAGTGGGCTGAATTTTTGTTCATTTGTTTTTTATTTTGTTTTGTTTTGGCAAAATTATTGTTCCTTTTTGATGGGTTTAGTGTGGAAAATGTTGGATTCTGAGTCTAGAATAGGTTCAAATTGTACCTTTCAAATATATTAGCCATGTTACCATATACAATTCACTTATCTCTGGGCTTCCAGATTAGTTAGGGGATGAAAGAACATCTGATGATTTCACTCTTCCAATGGGAATGAGACATATTCTATTGTTCTAAGGATTTAGAGAGTGTCCCGTCCACCCATTACCACACCCATTGGAGCTTGAATTTTGACATAAAAATGTGTGAACACATACATACACACACACATACACACACACACACACACACACACACAAATATTCCAAAGCTAAGAAAAAAAAAAAAAAAAACATGGATATAGAAATTCAGAAGTTTACAAGGGAAAATACATACTCTAGAGCAACTCTAACAATAAGATCTCTCAATTGGCAGCCACAGATATAGATTATGATCGTTTCATTTTCTAACTGCCTTTAACCTATATGCCTACATATATTGGACAAAAAAAAAGAAATAAAGAGAGAGCACATTATAGAAGAAGGCCTTTTCCCTTATTGCCTAGAAAGATACCACTACTATTTTCCTAAATTGAAATAAGAGAAGCACTTTATTGCTAGCCATGGCATGCAGATTTCATGGAGGAGTAAATAGATATGCATTCATAAGTATATATGTGATAGATTTTATAGAATACTATGCTTCACCAAATAAGTTTAATGTATATTATATCCTATATTGCATGGGTCTTCTAATCATCTGAAAAACTTTGAATTTATATTTTACATTTATTTCCAATTTTATAGCTCATATATTGGTATAATGTGATGTTTATATGCCATATTTGTTAAATATTTCAAACAAATATCATTATTGTTTTATTACACAAGTAGGTCAAGTTGTTTTCTTGACAGGACTACTTGAATTAATGGAGCTAGAAATAAAACCCAAAATTTTAGGCTCTTAGGACTGAGCTCTGGTATCTGAAATGCATTAAAAATCATAGACAGTCAGTTGTCAAATAGTAATATCACTGGGCTGGATTAGATTTAGCTTGTTTCAGAGCTCTTGCAATATTTCAGAAACAGATGTAGAATGAATTTGTTTCATTTGCAAATGTCAGTCCCTTTTAAGTGATTTTAAATCACTTTTATAACTTGATAGGGGGATAGTAACAACACTTAAAGCTACTTACTTGGCTAATTAGTATGTTGTCTGAAAAGGCTGAATCAATTTCAAAGAAATTGGCTCAGTTCATCCCCTCCCCAAACAGTGCAAAGGTCTCTGACTCTTTGGTCTTGTGCAATTGCCAATGAAATAAGAAAATTACCCAGCTATTTTTTAATATCAAAGATAGCAATATCATTGAATGAATAAGAACTAATGCTAAAGTTGTAAAGTTCTAAAATCTGTTACCTTTTCCCCAGATCTTATCTGTATTTGAGAAATGTATTATGATGTGGTTTGACTAATCACATTTGGGAGAACCTACATTCCTAACAAAAACCGAAGGCATGTTCAGGCCATCCAAAGATCAAGTGATGCATGATGCTAGCTATTATAATTACACATATCAAACAAATGGTTCGTTGGAGTTAGTCTATCATCATGCAACATTATACCTCATCTCTAGTACTATCATCATATTCTCTTTTTTGTAGCCATCTTTCCATCTATATATCTATCTATTTGTCTTCATATCAACCTATATCTAGTCAATTTTTCTACCCATCATCTATGTTTGTCTGGCTGAAGCAAGAGAAGTTGGAAAATTTGCCTTTTAGCTTAAGTATATCTATTACTTTTAAGCCATTTATTTTGGATAATTTTCATGTCAATGTTACTGCATCTATGTTCACAGTATCATTGATTTCACTAGAATGAGACATAGAGTTCATGTGGTTTAATGCTTTCCTTTCACATTTGAGGAAATGGAAGTAAGAGGAGTTAAGGATCTCACCTAAGGACATATGGGTAGTAAGTAATAATGATAAAATATAAAATCATGTTCTATTATTCTAAATCCAGAGCTCTTCTCAGTCATAGGAGGTACATTTTAAGATTCTCTACAAGTTCAAAAACTGGCACAGAGTGAGCTTGGTCATGAATGAGATACATCATAAGGCTCTCTGGCAACTGAGAAAACAAGAATTGAAAACAATGATCATTCTCATGATTCATTTAAAACACAGATGAGCAATGATTTTAGGATTTCCAGGGAGGCATTGAATGATCAGAATGTGCTTACTAAAATGGAAGCATTAATTGAGAATTGCCTGTAGCATGAGATTCCATTTTAGCCTCCAAAGGAGCTACATTACTAATGGTGCTGAATTATCAAAGAGTTTGTGAGTGGAAGTAGACAAGGAGAATCACAACAGACAAGATTTGTAATTTGCATTATTAAGTAAGAGCACAATTTTGTTGAGATCAGCTTGTGTCCATTGAGTAATTTTAAAAGGTAGCATAGTATTGAGAACACAAAAGCTATTAAATTTCTTATTTCCTATTTCAAAGTTAGCCTAGGGAAATAACTTTTAAGTGTTAATGTATATCTCATTACAACAAATGTTCTTAGAGTTATCATCATTAAAGGAAGATAGGTAATACAATGAATAAGAGTATGGGACATTTAATTTCAAAAACTGATTTAGACATTAACTAGATAGGTGTAGAAAAAAAATCATGTTTTTCCCTTTCGACCTCAGTTTCTTTATTTGTAAAAGGGAAGTGAAATTGGTACCTACCTCAAAAGATTGTTTCGAGGATCAAAAGAGATGTTAAATCTTTAGCTCTTTTGCAAACCTGAAAGTGCTATATAAATTGCTAGCCATTCATCTTATTACAATTCTATAGCAGAATGGGAGACAAAGGATCAAAATGTAGTAATTCAGTGCTTAGATAAGTACTTGGTATGTAGTAGTTACTTAATACATGTTTATTGACTTAGTTATTGACCTTGTATTAAGTTGATTCATGAGATTGTTGAAATTTAATCTTCTATGATAAAGAAAGAGAGACAGCATACCATAATTGATTGAGGGCCCTCAATCAATTGGAATCAGGAAGAATTGGGTTAAAACCCTACCAAAGAAACACTTATGTTCCTGATCTATACCAGTAGTGAAAATTTCCATATTGGGAATTCTACCTATGCCAAAATATCAAATACTTCCTTTTACCTATCCCTAATTTAAATAACCATTTCAAATTTGATCTATCTAATAAATACTAGGCTGTGTGTGAGCACAATGTTTATCTGAAAAATTCATGGTTTAGTGGAAAATGTATTGCATTTGATATCAAACAAAAGGTTTAAATCCTAGCTCTGACAGTCCCTGACCATGAATGGACAATTCTCTTAAAACTCTCTGATCCTCAGTTTCCTCAAATGCAAAAGAAAAATAATTGTTGCTCTACCAACTTTATAGCCATTAATGATTGAAACACTTTGAAAGGATTATGAGAATATGAGTTGCTATTCTCTAAACTTTATCATGGTCAGAGAGTTTGATGTTCTAACGTGTGGTACTAAATCCTTGGTCTTATTTATGGCTTCCACAAACATAGAGAACATCTTCCTTTCCTTATGAACTGTATCACTGGCTAAATATTTCTAGAAATGTGTTTAAACATAAACATTTAGACAGAGAGGAAGAAACAGACAGATAAACAGAAAGGCAGAGATAGATAGAGACAAAGAGAATATATGTATATTCCACAGGTTAAGGGACACTTTCTATATATTACCATAATGTTTTTTAAACTCATTTTTTTGTCCTCAGAAATTCAGATTTCCCCTCAGAAGTTCTTGAATTCTGGTATAACTGGATCAAAAGTAAATACTTGTTAGATTGTATTATTCCCTAATACCCCAAGGATTGAATACAAAATCTTCTGTCTTTCTAAGCCCTTCCCACTGTGACTCCTTCCTATCTTTCCAGTTTTCTTACCTTTAGCTCTCCACATAGTCTGTGATACAATGATACTAGCTCTTTTGTGCTTCCTTAGTCGCAGCACTCTATTTCCTGACTGTACCTTTTCACTGATTGTCCCCCATTCTTGAACTACTCTTCCTCCTCATCTCCACTCCCTGGGTTCCCTGAATTCCTTCAAGACTCAGATTAAATCCCAACTATTTCAAAAGGCCTTTTGAGAGCAAAGACTATTATTTGTGTATTTTTTTGTATCCTTAGCACAAAGTCTGACACATAGCAAGGCTTTGTAATATGTGCTTGCTGATTTTACTTTTCTTAACTGAGGAATATAAGGAAAAAAAGATGCCTATGAAAACATAGACAAAAGTGTTAACAGAGTATCTAGAATGGGAAAGACTATAAAGGTATATTTTCCAACTGGTTTTCTTGTCATGAAGTACATGCAATCTGAGATGTAGTGATATTTTAACCTAATTTGGACCATGAAACTGTCAAGTGGTGTCCTGAAAATGAGAAAGTAGGAAGTTCCCATTTAGAAAGACAACTATTTTTCAGTGGCCAATTGAATTAGCTTAGATATCGACATCATTGTCTCTTCATTGCTAATTGAAATTGAATATTGCCATTCAAGTCTATATATCAGTCTTTCTCTGTCCCTGGATCTTCCCTCTCTTTCTCTGTGACTCTGTGTGTATCTGTCTTTGAATATCTCTCTATGTCTGTCTCTCTCACAATCTCAGTCTCTGTCTCTTTATGTGTACCTCTTTCTCCCCTACTGAGGCTTACCATAGGTATAAATATTTAGTTTGTAAGCCCAGGAAATTTCTTTCAAAGAAAAATTTCTGGTAAAGGAAACTTGATTCATATTGTCATTGTGTGCAGAAATTACTTTTATTCCCTACCTATCAATCTCTGCATTTCTACAGTGCCTGTCACTGTAGGAGCCAGGCACTGAGACGATGATATTAGAACAGAACAAAAGGCAGATCAATCCCCCTTGTATCTGTCCCATTGGAGCCAAGTCACATGTTGTAGAAAAGGGAGAAAAGACAGAACTGGGGGAATCCAGGATTATTTTAACATTCTGGAGAAAAGAAAAAAGAACTTTATATACTAGAGTATTGAGTAAAAAGATTTGTTTGTTTCTTTTCTGATTGCAGACTTTTTTCTTTAAAATTTATTGCCTGCTAACCAATAGTGAATAGGATACTAGATCATTTCTGAAATAATCAAGACTTCTCATGCAAGAATTTACTTGTATATTCAATTCTGTATACTGATTTTAGTTCACCTGGAGTATATTGCTATTTTTTTTTAATATCAATAGAATTGTAAAACAATCAAATTGATATGCCATGGCATATGATAGTTTCCTTAGAATTACAATTTAAAGTCACCCAAAAGTTAATGGAGAGGCATATGATGAGTGGAAACAGGCTATAACATTACAAATAAGAAATTATTCAGATGAAATGGGGTAAAGGATTCTTTCAAAGAAATGTATAAATTAGAAAAAAAAGGTGGGCAACTTATGTTACAAGATGGATAGTCAGTGATCTGATTTGGCATCTGCGCATTATCAATAAACTCAGATCCTCAAAATGATGAATGGATCATAGTTCATAGATTTATTAGAGAACATAAGTAAAGGTCACACAGAATGATCAGAGCTTGTTGGGCTGCAGTCTACACTGACAATGAGAATGCCTCCATTACTTACATTGGAGTATTAGAAATATTTTTCATATTCTTCTCTATATTTAATCAATACAAATTGACTGTATAAAAAGGAGAATTCCACAATAACTCTGTGTACCTCTTATTGAATGCCACAGATTTGTTAATGTAAGTTGGTATGCCTTGAAAGTACAGTTTCAAACTTACTGGACTTGGCAAACAATTCACAAATAATTGGTATTTCAAAATAGTTTGGGGAAAGTCTCTCTCTTTCAAAAAGAAAGTACTCAAAATCCAGTGAAGAGTTTGCTTGATCTTGGTCTTGCTTGGTCACCACTGCTTCTATAAAATTCAATTAAATATAAATCTCCCTTATACCAGCAAGCCATTAGAACTCAAGAGGCATTGATCTTGGAAACTAAGGTCAGCTTCCATAAATCTGTGAGCTGACCACATAGGCATAAATGTGTTTCAAAAAGGGGGAAAAAAAGTAGTCAACTTGACAATTTGCCTGATATGTAAGCAAAAATTTGTGATTCTAAAAAATTAAAATGACCTAGACAAGATAGAAGTAGATATTCCTTTTATTTACTAAATGTTTCATAGAGGTATGTAGATGATTCAGTGAAGTAAATCTGAAGTCAAAAAGTCTTTAGTTCAAATCCAATCCTAGACACTTTACTAGCTGTGTGACCTGAGCAAGTGATTTAGTTTCTACTTGTCTCAGTTTCTTCAACTTAAAATAGGGATAATAATAGCCCAGGGTCATTATAAGAATCTATTCTTTTTTTCCTTCTTTTTTTATAGAATACTATTGATAGAATGGGGACCAACTATTCTAACACATTGCTACCAGTAAGTTCAATAACCAAATCATGAAAGTATATTCCATTTTGTAAAATAAACTTGCTGTAGGAGATAGAGTACTAGATTTAGAGTTAGAAAAAATGACAAACTCAATCTTTTCACTAACTATCTCTGTAATCTTGGTTAAGGTTTTTCAGCTCATAGAAATTCAATTTTATCCGCAAAATTAGAAAAACAGTTCCCTTCTGACTAATTTCTATAATTTATTGAAATTATATGAATATTTCAAAGAGCTATAATTTCATCAGTGTAGATCCTCCCACCAATGCAAAATGTAATCTGAAACTTTATAAGTGATTTTTACAAGTTGCTATGGCTAAGAAATAGTACTATTTGATAAAAAGTGTTGAATGATGCATCTCTCCAGACTGACTAGGCAACAGACATACTTCTAGTACATCAAAACCCTTTTTAAAACAAAAACCATCAGTTTAGAAGAACTGCCATAATTTGTATTGACCTGTTATTGACATTCATTGGTCTCCTATTGGCTTCTAAGGTTATCAGGAGATTCTAGAATATTTAGCAAAAAAGTTGAAGACCCGTAAGGAGATAAATTTCTCAGATTTTCTCAGAAAGCCAGCAAGTATAACAGGTGAGGCAAAAAAAAAAAAAAAAAAAAAAAAAAAAAAAATCAAAACCTCTCTTCTGGGCACCATATGTTTGGGATCAGAGGAATATGACAGTAGTTAGGTAGAATAGTGTATAAAATGTTGGACCTGAAATTAGAAGACTGAGTTCAAATCTGTCCTCAGAGATATACTAGTTCTATGATCTTGACCAAGTCATTTAACATGTTTGCCTAAGGTTTTCTCACCTGTAAAATGGGGATAATTAGAGCACCTGCTTTCCAGGGTGGTTGTGAGAATTAAATAAATTGATAATTGCAAAGTACTTAGAACAGTACCTGTCACAGAGTAGGTGCAAGATGTTACGGTTGTTCTTAATTATTTTGACAAGCAAAAGTGAATCTAGTAAAGCAATACCCAGACAGGAAGAAGACATAAAACTTTGTCCAATCAAGACAGGTTAATGGAATTGAGAATACAGAGAAGAAAGAATGAATAAATGATTGAATGTAAAAGCATTCATTTCATCCATTTCAGTAATGTCCTACTCTTTGTGACCCCATTTGGCAGAGATACTGGAATGGTTTGCCATTTCATTGTCCAATTCATTTTAGATAAGGGACTGAGGCGAACAGGATTAAGTGACTTGCCCAGAGTTACTCAGATATAAGTGTCTGGGGCAGGATTTGAATTCATAAAGATAAGCCTTCTTCACTCCAGGCCCAGGACTCTATCCAATGTACCACCTAAATGTCTTCATAAAGTTGTTATTACCCTAGGGACTAAGTACTTTACTAGACATTATGCATGAAAATACAAACCCTCCTTTCAAGAGCTGATATTCTAATGGAGGGAAACAAGAAATATAGGAAAAGGATGTTGAGAGAGATAATTTGGACTGAAAAGTCACCAGGAACTAGAAGGCAATTAATTGGTAGAAATACTTTTATAAAGCTGTGATATTATTGATGCAATTACTTCTCCCAGAGCAAAAAATGAAAAGAGGGATATAGATTAGGGAAGTTGAAGTGCATACATGACTGGCATGTCTGGAAGATGATGGTTAGAGATCTGGGTCCATCTAAATGTGATGGACTCTCACCACTCAGGACAGATTAGCCTCAGGACAGAGGTTTGAGTGGCAGCTACAACAGTGGGAGGGCAATATGGAATGAAAATAACCAGCATGAAACATGGAGTAAAAAAGTGACTTAAGTGACATATGGCTCTCTTTAAAGGTTTGATGGGTTTTCATGTGGAAAAGGAATGAAACTTGCTGCTTTCAAGGGAGGAAAGCTAAGAACAAAGAGCAAAAGTTATGAGGAGACATTTTTGTTTACTGTGGGGAACTGTATAACAAAAAAGAAGATGAGGTGGTCATGTAGGGAGAGCAAAGAAGGACAGATAGATGACCACAGTGCACTTCTAGTACCTTCACAATATTTGCAGACAGCAAGGATAGCCTCTATTACACTGGATGTGGGAGGACATGGACAAGATGAATGGGTTTTGATCTCTGTCACTGATGAGAATGCACAAATCAACAAGGTCATAAATTTATTTCAATATTAGAAAAATATTGGATATAAGGAAGAAAATTCTAATCCTTAGACATGTTTGAAAATAGAACGAGCTGTCTACATCATTAGAAAGTCTTGACTATTCCATCATTGGAGATGAGAAACTAGAAATTTGACAATCACTTGCTAGAGAAGTCTTAGAGAATTTTTATATTATCAGATCACAATCTTTATGTGGTGTGTATTTGAATCAAATCAGTCAATAAGCATTTATTTTTTATGTGCTTCCTATTTTCTAAACACTGCACAAGTGCTGAAGAAACAAGAAGAGGCAAAAGACAGTTCCTGTTCTCAGGAAGCTTACAAAAGTCTTTTCTAAACATGAAATTTTATGATTGAAATTGCTATTATTTAACTTTTTTTAAATATAACAACAAATTCTGAAGTTGTTGATGGCATGGAAAAGTCTTCTTTTATTGTATTTGCAAAGAAAAGAAATAAATTCTATTTTTCTCTGTATATGTTCTCTCCATACATTTATAATAGCCCAATTTTCAAACTACAGATTGGTTAAAAAAAAAAAAAAGGCTGATTAACTTTTTGGAAGATATATAATGAATGAATATTCAGTGCTAAAAGAGTAATTATTTATTTTCATGGAAATATAACTCACTATTAGAACTATATAAGTTGTAGTGTGGCCCACAATAGAAAATGCCAATGTGTTGTAGTTGAAAGAGTCCTGAGCTTGGAACTAAGCAGGAACGCTGAGTTCCTGCCACTAAGATGTAATAACTGTGAGAAAAATCACAACTTTTCTTGAGCTTCAGTGATTTCCTTATCTATATGTTTGCAATACCTAATTTAATGAGTAATTGCAATTAAAGCTCTTTGAAAACCTTTAAACACCATATAAACTTGTTTTTTGTTTTTTTTGTTATTCTTGGTGTATTTTAAAAATGAATAATTTACATAGAGATAATATATGCATATATGGTGTGAATATAAGCATGTTGTGAAATATATAATTAACAATTAGATGTACTTCACTTATAAACAATAAAAAGAAGCATATCTTTTTACATATTCTACACAATGTCTAAAAGATTGTAAGCGTTCTCTAAATATTTAATGATGATAACTGTATTTTGCTAAATCATTTCTTCTTTCTGATTTTACCCTAAAATCCAGTGTTCCTATTATATTAGCATAAATAGAAATAAAAATACCTGGCTTATAAGCAAAGTTTTTGAATGGCCACGTGCACCAAATCCTAGGCCCAGAATGATTAGTTAAGTATAAGTTGAAATATATTGAATTTAGAATTATATTTAATCCATTTGATCTGCCTAAACTTAATTATATATTATGCATTTTAAATGTTATATATAATAGTATATTTTCTTTCTGTTAAATAAAGATGAGGTTAAAAAGGACTAAAGAACAGAGGTAGATTGTCAATGACTAGTCAATTTCAGAGTTTTTTGACTTTTATCTCTAGCTCTAATATCACAGAATGTAATGAGAGTCCACTGAGTAAAAATGACCGCAATCACTCTCCATTATACTCAGCTTTTAACAGCTTGGAGATGCTCTATCTATGATTTTGATTTCTAGGGAAAAGTTGGTTATTTGTATGTGTGTCAGGTTGCCCCTGACTATTCTTACCATTTTTCTTTTTGGTATTTACTTGTAGAATAGTCCTCATAGCCTCTTGCTCTGGCAGCTTGACAAATAACGAACTCAAAGGATGCTCTTGTTGTAGTTCTAATGGAAATATTAGTGCTCTTTGTTGCCTCAGAAATCTCCCTTCTGTTGCAGTTAAAGAGTCCTGATTTCCCATCTCTGTAATACTGTGGATTATGTAGCCAGGCTAAGAAGGGGATAAATTATTCACTCCTTCTAAAAAGTGCCTTCTTTAATTGAAATGACTCCTAATAAGCAGGAATTCTTCTTTTGGTTTCTATTTGAAATATTATTCTTAAAAGGTTAAGTGAAAAGGAGGGCTGATTGCCTCTTCTTTATTAACAGTATAAGTAGTACCATAGAAAGTTACAATAGGCTAAAGTTTACAGAAATTTCCATAATACTGATTTGTACCTAAAGCAGTATATTTATAATTGGATAGCACAGAGCCAATTCACTCCTCTGAATACTGTAGAAATCTGGCAATATATACTCTCTATCTGTGGACAGAAGTTGTTATAATAAAGAGTTCACTTTTTTTTTTCACTTTGAACAAATGAGTGTGCCATTCAGAACCTACCTCAATTTCTCCACCTATAAGATAGCTGCATGAGAAACAAAGTTTAGATTAGTTGATCTATGAAGGACCTTTGATCTCTAAATATGTCTACATAGAAAGAAAATAACTTTTTGCATGCCATGTTTCATCTGGAGGGGGAAAACTTTCCCTCTGACTAATGCACAATTATTTATGGTATCCAAAGAATAAACAATGCTCACTCTGTTCAAGAGAAAGTGAAAACCTAAAGAGATAAATTATATTAGTTGTAAGAAGGGATGTCCATAATAAAGTCTTAATAGGATAGAAAGGACTTTTCTATCAGGAGGCATATGAATGAATGAATGAATGAATGAAAATTTGACCTACTTCACAATTTTGCTTGCAGTTGGCCCTGGAGGAAAATCAGGCACATTGATTCTGTGACAAAATTTTGTTCCAATAACATCATTTTGCCTATTTAAGTAAATTAACTGAAACAAAATATCATTGCATTCTTTTATTTGTCTTAGTTTTAAAAAGATGTTGTCCCTTGAATAAGTTTAGTTTTAGTTAGCTGGTCCCAGAGTTTAAAGTAGGATTATATATAGTGTCATAAGCCAAATACTATTTCTTGTTCACCCCAGGAAGGAGATTTCTAGTACTAAATATGCCACTTTTTGAACTATAGGCAACTTATTTCACTTCTTGGGACCTCTGTCTTCTTTGTAAAATTAGAGGTTTGATGAAAATCAGTGGTGTCAAATTGAAATAGGAATGGGAGCCACAAAACTGTCCACAAAGATCTCTATGGGAGATATTGATGTAGAAAAACATGATTTTGTTTTATTGTATTTTTGTTTTATTAAATATTTTCCAATTACACCATAATCTGTTCAATTATGTCCAAGAGTGTTATGGGCCATGTGTTTGACTCATCTAGGATAGATGATCCTAGGAATCCCTTCCAACTCTAATAAGCTTTGATTCTCTGATTATATAAGTAGTAGGCAGATCAATATGTGAGCTAGAGGTCAGGAATTCCAAAGATGGAACACATTTCAGGCAATATATTTAGTTGAATGAAATGTGGAGATTAAAAAACAATACCACTTTTGAAAAATTGGAATTCTCTTTCTAGATTGAAATCAGTCAATTCACAAGTTAGGAAATTGCATATGTATATATGTATATCTACATATACACTTAAGTATATGTAGATATACATATACAAATACATATAGACAGACATATACATATAGACATTTATAGTTTTGTACAAATATTTGTGCCTTTCTCTTGAACAAAGATATTAATAGATACGTTATAATAGCAAAAGAACTCAAAAAACCAAAGAGAGAGATGAGTAGGGTGAAGGGAGATATTAGCAGTCTGTAAGTATTTTAAAAGCAATCACATAGAAGATTTATTAGACTCATTCTGTTTGGCCTCTGAGGGCAGAAGCAGAAGTAATGGGTGGAAGTTGAAAAGAAGCAATTTTAGACTTATGTCAAGGACAATGTCCTAACAATTAGAACCATACTAAAGTAGAATGAGATGATGGATTAACCCTCACTGGAAGTTTTCAATCAGAGATTGGATGACCATTTTTTGGTATGTTATATTCAGGTTTCCTGATGGCTGTGTGTTTTACTAGATATTTCCTGAGGTTTCTTAAAATCTAATTTTGTTATATGAAATTTAAAAATGAATACATTTATAATATAAATGCACAAAATAAATCCTTAATGCTTGGAGAAAAGCTAAATTAAGTGTAGTTGAAATGTAAGAATGTATATATGCATGTATATGTATATATACAAAGAAAATAGATATAGATACTTATGACATTTATTTCTATAATATATACAAATATATATGTATATATTGCACACATTTTCCTGTATACATGTATGTATGTAATTTTTTTATGTAAATTGACTTTTGCTGAAGTTGGGGTAATTTGCATACTACTACATTTTCAGAAGAACAGGGCTCATCATATAACTTTTATTCAATAGAGACAATAATAGTACAAAACTTAAGGTCTCTGTGGTGTATGAGAGAGACAGAGACAGAGAGAAAGATACCCTTGGCACTAAGCCTTCAGGATCAATGAGAGAAGATATGGGAAGAGGGCAGAGAAAGACTTTGAATGGCTCAGACTTGTGGTGGGAGGGAGGAGTCAATTCCTTAACTTGCCTACAATTTGCAATGGTTCTCTTCCTCCTTCCTGAAGTCAGTCTCAAAGAATGTCTAGAATCCCATGCCTCTCCCTCCCTGAAGATGACTCCTCCAAAAACTTTCATACTAATTCTACTCCTTATATAGTCATGGATAATGACAGCATTATCTCCACCAATTCAAAGTCAGGGATAAGAAGCAACATGTAAATAATTTAGGTTTAAGCTCAGTTATGCCTCAAATTTGTGATGTAGGGAGAGGGAAGTGGATAATTGTTATCCCAACTTACACATTTTGTAACTTGTTTTTACATTAAAAAGTCTTGATTTGGGGCAGCTAGGTGGTGCAATGGATAGAGTATCAATCATGAAATCAGGAGGACCTGAATTCAAATCTGGTCTCAGACACTTAACGCTTCCTAACTGTGTGTCTCTGGGCAAGTCACTTAATCCCAGTTGCCTCAGCAAAGAAAAAAAAGTCTCTTGATTTTTTGGGACCAAAGATAGCAATTAACTGGTTGTCATGTCTCTCATAAAGAGCCTCTCCCAACTTCATTACACTAGTCCCTCACAAGACTTACAGAATACATAATCAGTTTGATGTATAAAGCCTTTCCAATTTATAGAGAGAAATAAGAGCTTGTGCCTCACTGGTATACCTTAGAGAATCTAAGGCCATCAAAATGGGCCATCAGAAGAAAATTTAGTAGAGAAATATATCTCAATGAAGAATGACAAACATGAAGATTTCAGGATTGAATTGCAAGTCAAACGTGAGTTAGCTCATAACCTGTACTTCTCTCCTCCAAAAGAAAACAAAAACTTATACAATTATAGATTCCAACAATAGAATCGTGGCATCTAGAACTAGGAGAAGACAGTCACATTTTTCTCTATCTTGGTCAAACCACTTCTCAAATTCTGTGCTCAGTTTTGTGTGTCAATTTTAGGATAGACATTGCAGTCAAAATGGAATTATTGGTTTGATGAGTGGAGAATTATGCCATAGGAAGCCTGCATGTCCTGGGAAGGATTAGCCTAGAAAAGAGATGATCAAGAAGGAGCATGATAAATATCTTAAAGTAGAAAAGAGTTTAAACTTGTTTTGCTTGGCTCCTTGTGCAAAACTAGAAGTAATGGGTTAAAGTTACAGAAGTAGATTTAAGCTCAATGAGGGGAAAAGTTTTTCAACTATTAGAAGTTTCTAAATGTGCAATTGGCTATCTGGGGAAATAGTAAATTTCCTGATCAATGGAAGTTTTCAGGTTGAGATTAAGTGACTCATTCTTAATATCATAAATTTAAATCAAGAAGGGCATGCAAAGGCCATATAGTGTAATCCTCTGATTTTACAAATGAGCAATCCAAGGCCCAGAGGTAAGTGATTTATTTGATCAATGTTATACATGTATGATACAACAGTATTAGAGTTGAATGTGGGTCTTTTCATTCCAAATCTATCATTCTAATGTCTAATCTGAGGTATAGATTAGTAATAGAGATAAATAAAACACAAAGATTCTACTTTAGATATTGTTTGGATTAGATGAACCTTGAGATCCCAACTAATTCTGAGATCCCATGTGACTCCATGAAGAATACAAAGAAATATGGGAATACACGATAGCCATGACAACAAAAATAAGGCAAAAAACAAAGAGCATACTATAAATGTTCATTACAAATCGGTACTTTTCTTCAAAATACCAGTGTTTTCATTGATGTGCATTCTTCCTCCAATGATATTCATTACAGTTCTTTATTAATCTGTTAATGATCTTCATGAATTAGAATGGCTAATTTAGATACATCAACAACTAGGTTTAAAAAATGTGTACTCCAATAAATTTGTGATCTCATTGATGAACACCCAAAACTGCGAAGTTCTTAAACCAATCCATACATGATGATCCATACCATTTAAGTCTGGTCCATGTCCTCATGCAAATTTACCACAAGAGGTCCACACAACCTATTAGAGTTTTACTGTTATTTACTTGATATTGCATAGATATCAGTAGAATATGTATCAGTTATCTCAAGGAAGAGTAGTGATGAGTGGAAGATTAAAATCATAGAATCTGGATTCAAATCCTGCCTTTAAACTTCCTACCTCTGTAACCTCCCTGACCCTCTGTTTCTTGGCTTGTAAAATAGGTATATGGAGATGATCTCCAAAGTCCCATAAAATTCTAAATCTATTCTCTATTGTCCATATAGAGGGTAAGAGTTATGATAGCTATATATCTATATAGCAGTGTTCAAACTGCTATAAACATTTTGGACTACCCTGAATAAATATATTTGTATCATCATTACAAGGAATTTAGAGTGCACTATCGATAAACTAATAAAATTACTCATATCTTTAAGTATATTTTATTTCAATATTCATCATGTTCTTTTTAATATAGATATACTTTTCTAGTAAATTTTAAGTGAAAGAAAAAATGCCAATTAAAAGAAGCAATTCACCCATTTTGGGCTTTGTTTAATGTACCAAGTCTTCATGCTATATATCAGTTATCATACTTCATAGAAAATAAACCATTTTGGGAGCAGCAAGGTGTTACAGTGGCTAAACCACCAACCTTGAAGTCAGGAGAACCTGAGTTCAAATCTGGCCTCAGACATTTGACAATTACTAGCTATGTGACCGTGGATAAGCAACTTAACCCCAATTGCCTCATGAAAAATATAAAAGAAAAGGTTGATCAGTATTCTAAACAAACAACCAACAACAACAATAACAAAAAAAGATGAAAATAAGAGGGAGAAATGGACAAGATGACTAAGAACTTAAGCATAATAAGACTGCTACTGATTTCCTTGCTTTTCCATATCTAAGATGCTTGTGCATTGATTAGTACATTTGTAGTTTCACATGGCAGGAAATTGCATCCCCTTACTGAAGCTCTGTAGTAGATTATAGATACAAATTACTCTTATAATAATTTCTTTTCTTTATACCTAGAGGAATTGGGAGCTCAATAGTAAGTTTTTCCTTTACTTTAAAAACATCCATCCTGCTAACTGAATAAAAGGCCTGCTTTTTGGCTCATGCTGAGTTTTAAATGTAACCTGTTATAAGATGTGTATTCTCTGGCCGATTAGCTTCCATTAACATTAATGGGAATTGCCTAAACAAATTTTCCATGCACTGGCAGAAGAAAGGGCCTCTCCTTATATTTCTTTATGAATAACTACTCTCAAAGAGAATTGTTGCTTTAATCTCAGGTACCAGAAAGATTACATCATTTGATGCACTACTCTTTCTATCAATAATGACAAAGCAGATGAATATTATGTTTATATTTAAACATTTAGAGCTTTTAAGATTTCTGAAGCATTGCTACTACAACCACCTTTAGAGGAAGAAGAGGTCAATACTAGAAATTTCATTAGCATTATTTTTACAAATGAGGAAACTGAGCCTTAGGCAGTTTAAAAGATTAGTCCAGTAAGTACAAAATCCAGATCCCAAGCCTAGTCTTTTCTTTATACTGGGTTTCCTCTTTCACAAAGTAGTGACCTAATGAAAATCAGTAAAGGGGACAAGGATAAACAAAGAGTACCAGGTAGAAAAGACAGCATATGAAACAGAAGCTTCTATCCCTTATATAATCTCATATACAATGTTAACCTTGGGCATTGAAGTGGAAGTTATTCAAGTAATGAAATTCAAGGGATTCCCGAATATAGATCTCATTGATTCATAAACTGCTCCAGAGTCTGAAATTTCACTTTTAGAAATCCCTTCTTTAAGATTAAGAGTTTCTGTTAAACTATAGGGAAGAAAGAAATTAAAAAAAAACCCCTCTCATTTGTATTTTAGTGTAATCAGTTTATTAGATTATTTTCCTAGTGACAAGAGAGGACAGTTTTTGGAAATACCTCATAAGATGAAAATGAGCCATTTTTTGATAATCTAGTTATAGGTTTACAAAAAAACAACAGATGTCTTTGTACCCAAACTACCAGCATTCACTGCTGATGAAGCTAGTTCTGCCTTAGTGAGATCAAGAGAATTTGAAGATACAAGTGTCTGGCTAAAGAAGATGAACTGTGTAGGGTGTGAAACTCATTTATTATCAGCTACCTCCATGGGAGGCAATTAACTGGAGGAGTTGAAGAACCAACAAAACAAATTCATCTACTTGGCTATCTGATTGTTCCTCCAGCTCATCACAATTGAAAAGGGATATGTAACAGGGAAAGATATGTGATTTCACTTTGTGATGGTAGCGTGCAGTCATTTCAGTCATGTTGGACTCTTCATGACCCCAACTGGAGTTTTCTTGGCAAAGATATAAAGTGGTTTGCCATTTCCTTCTCCAGCTCATTTTTTTTTTACTGATGCAAAATTGAGGAAAACATGGTTAAGCAACTTGCTGAGGGTCACATAGCTAATAAATGTCTAAGGCCAAATTTGAAGTCAGTAAGATGAGTCTCCTTGATTACAGGCCCAGAACTCTATCTACTACTACATCACCTGGCTTCCTTGTAATTTAATATGTGATGCTTACATAAGATTACCTCAACCACAGTATTCCCCTTTCAATCTCTGGTGCTACTTCTGAAAATAGATTTTGTTATGGAATTTTGCATGGGATTAGCGTAATTTGATGGAGAGTAGTAGTTCCCTGGGTTGTAATAACACTACTTTTTTCTGTTGTGTTGCTTGTACAAAGTACTATAGAATAAATCTGATCTGACCTGAGACTGTGACTTTCCAATGGAATGGACAACACCTAACATTTATGCTCTATGTCTTGTATAAAGAATTGTCTTCTGCATTAGAAAGTGAACTCAATGTTGGGGGCTATGTCTTTGGCTTTCTTTATATCCTTAGTGCTTAGCAACCTGCCTTACTAGTAATCATTTAATATGTTTTTGACTGACTGTTGAAAGAAGCTAATACCCTAAAGAATAGAAGATTGGAGAGTCTAGAGCAAAGGTTGCCAAATTAAGCTGACCCTCCAACTGTATTTTTTAGTGTATAAACTTCTTGATAAAAGGAATTGTTCCTTGTTTTTTGCCTTTATATCCTTAGAATTTAGTGCTGTTCCTGGCACATTGTCCTTAATAATTTTTTTTTATGCTTAAGAAAACTGAGGCTCTTTAGGGAGCTGAATGAAGTATGTATTAAAGCTAGGATTTTGATCAAGATCCTCCAACTTGAAACCTAGAACTCTTAGAGAAATAAAATTAGATAAAAATGCTGAAAGAGGTGAGAAGAGACAGGAAAAGAAAAAATAAATTTCACCTTGAGAATTGTATCATTAGGTTTTTTGTTTGCTTGTGTTGGTTTGGTATTTTACCCAGGTTTTTATGTATGTTCAAGGAGTTCACAAAGAAAAGGTCAAGTTTATACTGGCCATTATCAACCATGGCAAAAAAGTGTTTCCACTAGCCCTAAATTTGTGAGCCTGTTTCTATTTGAAACATGTTCTGCACCTAGTTTTTTCCTATATTATACATATAATATTCTCCTCACCCCAAATCTTCATCAGCTGTAATCAGGAACGTTCCTATCTTTATGATGGTAAATGGTACCATCTTGGATCCTCAAAGCTTGCTACAGAAAGTGACATTTTTATTCCCCACTTTACAAGTGGAGAAATTGTGGCAATAAATATTGAAGGGTAATGTCATTGTCAGAGGCCCAAAATAATATAGATATCTGCCCTGTATCCTTTCCACACAGTCCTAGGAGAATTTCTCCCCTCATTACTTTTCTTAAAGGTAGGAGGATATAGAGGCAGGCCAAAACAATAAAAAGGTTTTAATCATGAAAAACTGGTCAAATTCCAAGGTGTGTGAAAATACATATATATTCTTGTGATGAGGTTTAACTTGACATAATTTCCCTTCATTTCATGAAACTGGGTACATTTTGCTGCCAACCATTGGCTTTTTGCATTCACATATACTCCTACAGTCCCCTAGGGAACTATTTCAGGATACAATATGCCTTCTTAACTGGGGGCCTCTACAATAAGAACACTTCTCTTTTATGTCAGAACTTTTATATGGGAGACATACAGAGAATTCTGAGGACAGAAGTAAAGTAAAAGTGCATTTTAATATGGATTTTCCCATTCAGATGGGCATATGAATGAAGTTAGTGAAGGAAATATTTTAAATTAACATTTCTCACAGATGGCCTGTTTTCCCATTTTTTCAGAGCAGTAAATTGGTCTTTCCATTATGTTAAGCACTGGATAGGCCAATATTGGAGAATTATTTCAGGTCTTTTAAATGAAGAGGTTCAAAAAGAGATGGAATTCTATTGATTAAATAGCTAGAAAATAGCATCCAAAAGGATTCTAATTCAATTCAATTTAACAAGCATATATTAAGCACCTACAACATGCAAGACATTCATTACCCTAGGCTTAGACACAAAGTTTTAAAAAAATTGCTTTAAATTTACTTATACTCTAAAATGTGATATAACAAGTTGAATAAAGAGAAGTTCAGAGTATGGGAAGCATAATAATGTGCATTAAGACTCGAAAGGTAGATGGGCCCAAATCGGAAACAGTTTTAAAAGAAAAAAAGATAATTTGTATTTGACCCTTAGAAGTATTAGGGAGTCTTTGGAGTTTGTAAAGTTGGAAAGTGACTTGAGCCCGACCTGCACTTTAGGAAAATCACTTTGGCAACCAAATGCAGAATAGCATGGAGTGAGGAAAAGACTGTTGCAATAGTTAGAATGAGGGATGAGGAGGGCCTGACTGCCTGATGAGGGCTATTTGAGGAGAGAGAACTTGAGGGGTGTGAGAGAAGTCATAAAAATGGAAAGAACAAAATTTAGCAACTGATTAACTGTGTGAGGTAACTGAGAGTAAGGGATGACACCAAAGCTATGAACCTGAGTGTCTAGCTCTCAGTGTAAAGAGGTGATTTCTTGGTGGTACTCTCAATGTTAATAGAGAAGTTTGGGAGAGGGAGGGAAATAATTAGTTCTATTTTGAATGTGTTGATTTTGAGTTACCTATTGGACTTCCATTTTTAAAAAGTCTAAAAGACAGCTGATAATGAAGGAATGGGGGTCAGGAAGGAAATGAGAGTTGAACATACAAGGGTTTCATCTTCGTGAAAATTGAAAATTCTTCTACATATTTACTACATATTTATTTTCTAGAACAAAAAAAAACTTATTGATTCCCACTCTCCTACTTATTTAGAGTTTCTGTTTTTGCTTTGTTGTTTGGGTTTGTTTGTTTAATAATTCTTTCAATGTGCCAATAGAAATTAATGTTTCTCTGTAACAGAAATGCAAAGAAAATACAAAATTTTATTGGATTCTTTTAACTTCTTAATACAGCAAACTTTTTGAGCCTCCTTAAGAATTTGAAAATCTTAATTTGAATGCGAATGATGTGTTAAAATAGCATACCTTTTTTATTCATCAAAATAAGTTCCCTAGGGACCTCTAGTGGGTTTTATCAATTCTTTTTTATTATGTATATAAAATTAATAAAACTCCATTCCTTAAAAATCCTAAAATTCAGACTTTTCAGCACTTCAAAAGCAATCCTTCTCTTTTCAAAAAAATAACTTTCTCCCCTTTTGACCCTCCTAAGAACTCTTCCAACATTTATTATCTATTAAATGTCATTGAGCAGTTAGCATATGATACCTTACAGTGGAATTTGTCTTTTTTGCACATATCCTGTTTCATGTCTTTTGAGTTGCAAGTCTCTTGAGTCATCTTACAATATGTCTTACTATATTCCACATACTTTACGTCCTCCATCATATATAAAAGGCTCCAGTAAATATTTGTTGATGCTGACAATTTAAGAAAAACTTGCTGAAAATCACATCAGTACTTAGATGAATCAGTAAGCATACTGGAGTGTGTACTTAAGTCCCTCCAGAGGTGGATTGCAATAAGTTATGTAATTCTTGTTTTCCACATATGGTTCAAATTGCATAGTGAAGGTCTGTCTCTAGTTCTTTCAATATAGGCTTATAAGCTTTGCCCAGCGGTTAGAATTCTAAACTTGTATTCTGAAAGTTGATTTCAAATTCTGCCTCAGTTTCTTACTAGTCATGTAGCATGGAGTAGGTCAGTCATACTCTCTCAACCTCAGTTTTCCCATCTATATAATGAGAATGTTAATAGCACTGACCTCATATGGTTGAGGACAAAAAGAGACATATTTTTAAATGGCTTTTCAAGGCTTAAAGGATATAATAACTGGTTTCCTTTTCTTTTCTTCCTCTTCTTCTCCTTCATTCTTTGTCCTCTTCCTTTTAATATTATTATTATTTAAATCTGAAAAGGACTTAGAAAGTCATCTAATGTAACATTTTCTTTTGATGAAGAGGAAACTGAATCCCAGAAAAGCTAATACAGCATTCTACCTTAAATGTAAATCTGTTATGCCTCACCTTCTGACTAATCTATATTTTTTCTATATTCTTTTACATGTCCTTCATGGTATCTTTTATGCTACCACAAACCATCTTCAATAATCATGACTCCACTAATTTTCCTGCAAAGGATTACTAAATATAAACATATACACATATACATACATGTATATGTGTATTTATTTATATTTACACACACATATGAAAAGTGATCTTGTTAGCTGGTATGGCATCTCATTCTATCTGGGAGAAATTTAAATGTGGGATAATTTGGTGTACTTGTGAGCATAGAAACAAGACTTGACCTATACCAAGCCAATAAAATGTTCATTATATCAGAATACTAAATAAAATTTTCAGAGAATATGTAAAGTTGGGTCAGGGCAGTCATAGGGAGCACAAAATTCAAAATGCCTTCTCTATTCTAAGACAAGATTCCTCTAACATGATTCTCTGAATTTAATGTGTTTTACATGTGGATTATTGATGGTTTGATGTCTTTCCAAATGTGATAGACTTCTTTGGACTTCTGCAGCTATTCAGTGAAAAGGTCAGAGGAACTAAATGATGCATCAAAAAAATAAATAAATAAAAAATCATCAGGCATCAGCAAAGGCCAATAATCAGTCACTTTAAGGTTTCTTAAGAGTAAAAAAAAATTAAGGAAACTCAATGACAAACAGATCAGTCAGCCTATAAAATTTAAATTCAATTGCCTACTCCAAAAGAGTTCTTTACTGAAGTTTTAGAATGTGAAGGGAAGAATACCAAAGTCATAGAATAATATGCCTACACTTGTTTCTATCTAACTCTCTCACTCACTGCTCAAGTCTCCTAGCTTAGGATCTCATCAGTTTCTCTCCAGAGTTACCAACCATTTTTTAATTGCCTATTCTATTATTCATTTTTCAGGCCTCAGCCTTAGCCTAATCTGCTACATTTGACATACTGACTACCTTATCCTTCTAAATAAAGTCTACTCATGTGTGTGTGTGTGTGTGTGTGTGTGTGTGTATAACAGAGAGACAGAGAGACAGACAGAGAGGGAGAGAAGGAGAAGAACAGGAAGAGGGAGAAGGAAATGAAGAGGGAGAGACAAATGAAGAGGAAGAGGGAAAGGGAAGGAGAAAGGGCAGGGGAGACAGAGGGAGAAAAAGGGAAAGCAGGAAGGGGGTAAAGAAGGGAGGAAGAGAAGGATATGAGTCTGATTATTCTCCTCATATCTGTCAGATTACACCTACATCTCCTTTATTGGTACATCATCTATATCATTCTCCTTGACTGTCTATGTTGCCCAAAGTTCTGTGCTAGACCCTATTCTCTTCTCTGTATACACTTTCTCTTGATAACTTCATCAGCTTTCATTAACTTATGATCATTTCTATTGAAATGAGACATATAATAGATTTAGATACAGTTTCTTCAGTTTGAGCTTCAGTTCTGCATCATCAATTGCTTCTAGGGCATTTCAAACTGAATATCTTAGAAATATCTTAAACCCACCTGAACAAAAGTGAACTCAGCTAAACCCTAAAATACTCCCCTCATCCATACTTTTCTATTTCTGTCAAAGGTACTACCGTATTTCCAATGCTCCATTTACTGTACTTTTGAACTCTTCACTCTCCCATCCAATCAGTTGACAAATCATTTCTAACTCCATATCATCATCTATATCCAATTAGTCTCTACTCATAAAACTAATGTTTTAGTTCAAGTTCTGATCATTTCCCCCCTTGTTTATTATAATAATCATTGATTTCCCTGTCCTTAGTCACTAATATACTCCTCCTGAAAATACTACATGTTGTTGATCAAGTGATTTTCTGTAAGCCAAGAGTTGACCATATCAGGCCCTATTCAATCATTTCCAGAGTTTCTGTGTTGTCTCTAGGATAAAATATAAATTCCTCTGTTTAGTTTTTAAAGCCCTTCACAAACTGGCCCCAACCTATCTTTACAAACTCATTGTAAATCATTCCCCTTTCTGAACTCTAAAAGTGAGCCAAACTTATCTGCTTTCCTTTCTTCAATCATTCTACTCCACCATTCATTTCTTTGCTGATTCTGCTGACCCTTCCTTATGCCTGGAATACATTCTATTTTTACCTCTGCTCTGTAAATTCTTTCTCTTCCTTCAAGACACAGTTTTAGCATCATCATCTAGAGAAAGCCCTTCCTAGGTCCCCCCAACTTCTGGTATTGCACTACTTTATACTGTGTTGCTTATTTTCTTATTCATTTTAATGTAATATTTTCATAGCAGCAATTGTTCCTTTACTTTGTAATTGCAGAGTCTGGGATTGGTAGATTCAATAAATTCTTATTGATGGAGTTAGAAATAGAAATCTGCCTATTGGCCTCAACTCCATAACTGCAATTGCAATTGCAATATCTGTCCTTCTTTTTTAAGGCCAAGGTGAGTTATTCCACATCCCTCTTCTCTGAATTTATAAGTCTAGACTGAAAGTTTCCCTTTAACCTTTCTTCTAAGGGCTTTATTCTTTCCCAATATGACCACACTCATGCTAAGGAAAAATCATCTCATGCTATAGTAGAAGTAAAGGATGTAGATTTAGGGAAGGTGGCTTCAAATCCCATTTCTATTAATTAATATTAATGAAACAAATACCACTTAATCTCACTGAACCTCAGTTTCCTCATTTGTACAATAAGATATTTGGACAGGATGAACTCTGAAGTCTTTCCACCAGTCCTTAAATTTGAAGCCTGTTTCTCTTTGAAATATGTTCTATCCCTATTGAACTATCTGAAATCTTGGATTTTTTTTTTTTGGTTGTCAGAAACAATACTGATTCACATCCCTAGTCTCTGCTGCCCCCTAGTGCCTAAGGATGCCTTCCCCCAGTATTGATTTTTGAAATACTATTAAAAACAAAGCTTTTTCTGTGAGGTCTCAGAACTTTTGCAATAATTTTATTTTTATTTTGAGAGATATGCTCGTCCTTTATATGTACTTGTAGTCTTAAACAGTGAGACCATCCCATGAAAATCATTATCAGATAGGCAGTTTTAATTCAAATATATCTAACCTCTTATATTTTATATTCAACTTTATATCTGCTATGAATTTAGAGAATTGAAATAATTGAGGTAGAAGACTTTAATTACAAAGAAATACAGTTCATTGTCTATTTGAGTTCCAATTGTAGCATATATTAATTATGTCAATGACATTGTGAGTTCAGTATGTCTAAGGTATATTGTTTCACATTGAAATTTTCAGTTATCATTGAAGCTGAGTGCATCCTCAAGCACAAACAGACATTTTTCCTCAACAAAGTCAGTTGATAGTTGCTAGAATAATTTCTAAGTGAATTTCAGGGACAATCTTTGGCTTCTAGGGGTTTTCAAGGACAAATAGTAGTACTTCCAGTACAATTCATATAACAAAGGGACAAAGTAGAAGAAATTATATTAACAGTGGCCAATAAAGTAAGATATATTTGGGTTAATGGATAAGCAAGATGTGGGCTTAAGTCTAAATACAGTTATTATAAGATCAGGGCATAACACTGGACAGCTGTAGGAGAGGAGTTTTCTGATTGGCCATATAAAAGAGGCCCCTCCTTCTTCCTTCAAGTCCATCAAAATATTTATTTACTGAAAAAAAAAGTAGGTCACAACAAAAGAACTAAGATTTATATAAAATAATTTATTCCAATATAAATCATAGGATCATTGATTCAGAGCTGAAAGGCCATGTAATCCAAGCCCCAAATTTTACAGGCAAGAAAAATGAAATTCAGAAAGGTTAACTGCTGTCCCATATAAACAATTATTAAGTATCTACTATATACCAGAAATAATGGTCTTCACAGCCACTATAGGAAGTAGTTGATAACTATCACCATCAATTCCTTGCCCAAGATCACAGAGCCAGTAAAGTTTCTCTGGCTAAATTTAAACTCAGGTCTTCTTGACTCCAGACCCAGTATTCTATGCATTGTTCCTCTTAGAAGAGGAAAATAGAAACCAGTCTGAAGCTTTCTGTCAAAAAGAGCAGAATGTGTAATTGACTCAAGGAGATCACAGAGATGCCTGAATTTGTGGAGACTGTTTCATAATTTAGTAATTTCCTCTTGGAATGGGTAGAACTCTAGCCAAGATTTGTTTCTCTTTTATCAGTATTTCAAAGACTTTTCCTGGCAGGTCCTTTTAGAATGCTATCAGATCTATACTTATAATACTTTATTCGTTGTGACATTTTGCTTTATTGGGATGCAGGATGAGCACTCACTACCACTAAAGCATAGATTTTGAAGTTAGAGATTTATTGCACCCATGCACTAAGAAACAGGACTACCTGGAAAATATATATATGTGCAGACAATCTACTTAGACTTACAATATTAATAAAACAGATTTACCTTCATAATAGATATGAAATATAAATCATTCTCAGGAATTTATGCTACATTAACATCACATGAAAGTGAGTGAGTTTGGCTAGTAATCAGTCTCTCCATCTCTCTTACCCTAATAGAGGAATTTTATGGCATTATCCATTCTAACAGTTTTTTGCAAAATTTATCTAGGCAAATTTAGAAATGAACAAATCTATTAAAATATAAATTCCCAATTCTTGAGTGTGTGTGTGTGTTTTCCCCATCTAGAGTTCCGATTCTTGAATCATTTGAATGGGCTGTCTGGTCTAGAAAATCCCCAATCTTTCATTCTCTTATCTTTTCAATTTTAT
Source organism: Sarcophilus harrisii (assembly GCF_902635505.1). NCBI lineage: Eukaryota > Metazoa > Chordata > Mammalia > Dasyuromorphia > Dasyuridae > Sarcophilus > Sarcophilus harrisii. Next base: position 167,450,062 of record NC_045430.1, read on the forward strand.
CTCTCACTTCTCCCCACCATAAAAAGTCTTTGGCCCTAGCCAGGCCAATCTCATTCTCTGTAGACTTAGGCCATTCTTATTCTCAAATCATTTATTTTGCTCCTGTTGCTTTTGGTGTGTTTCTTATTCCTGCCCCTTTACCTCTATTTATCCTGAAATGTTGTTTATGATGGTCCAGCTGAGAGAATGTTAGGCTTGGAATCTAGAACCCCTGGGTTTAAACCCTTTCTACAACACTTACTGGCTATGTGGCCTTGGACAAGTAACTTGATATTTCTGAGTTTCCTCACTATAAAATGAGATATACCTACAGCTCTTTATAAACTTTAACACACTATATAAATATCAGTTAATTTTAGCCATCTTTCTATTATCAGCTTAAACCCCACCCTAGCTGTGAAGTCTTTTCCTGACTATTCTAGCCTAGATTGCCCTCTCATCCCTTTGAGAACTGAATCACTGATTCATTCATTTTAGCACTTTAATCTCATATCACCTTAAATTATTCACTGTTAAATGTGCAAATCCTCTCTCTCCAATAAGCCTAAAAGTAATCTTGGACATTGACTTATAGCATTCCTTACATAACTGAACATAATGCTAGTCTAGAGTAGTAGTTGCTCAGTAAATATTTGTTGGGTTGAATTGAATTCTACATTGGGTTATATAGACCTGGCCAGAAAGTCCTTTTCAAAGTTTTCTGTGAGAGATAGACCATATCACCATTGGAGAAATCAAGTATAGACTTAGTGAAATATTGGGCAAGCAGGAGTAGAAGGGAAAGTAAAAGGGCCTTGACCTATAATTTCATATATGAATTTACTAATTTGAATTTACCAATATGAAATCTTCCTTTACCAAAGTCAGCAATTCATATAAATTATAGTCTTAAAGAACTGTCTGTGGGCACTAATTTTTTCTGGGGGGCCTTGGCTATTATTTTCATAAGTAGGACCTGAACCCAGATTTTACTTCTATTATTTATTCTGATGTTTTGAAAATTACAAGTGATTAATATTAAGAAAGATTAACATTTAAAACAATTTAAGGTTAAAATTATTATATTTTAAAATTTTTACTTTGAAGAAAAATTGCAGTTGGAAGGACTTGAGTGGCCCTGGCTGATTTTATTGAGCAGAACAGTTAATTAATTTAACTCAACTGTACAAGTCTAGATTTTCTGTTTGTACTGCAAATAGGTATAATCATATAAAAGTTAACAAATAATATCAATTTATTTTTATATAACTAATGCTTAATAAATATTGTACTCATCTTAACAATCTTGTGAAGTAGACAACAAACAGTATTGTATTCTTTTTGGGGGGTGGGGAGATATCATTCATGCTTGTGTTTCCTTCTATATAGAGAACTGGTAATTCTTTGTCTCTTATACTTTGAGAGTTGCCTGTAGCCCTGAGACTACATTTCAGAAGCTAAACTTGAATTCTCACTCTTCATCACTCCAACTCTGATCCTCTTGTCTCTGGGCTAGAAACAGCCTCTTTACTTTTCCTTTTATAGATAAGTAAGAAAGGAAGGAACAAACAATGAACCAACAAGATGGGGAAACTAAATGAGATTCAGAGAAGTTACATGTTTTTAGGATCACATAGCCAGCAACTGTCAGAGCTCAGCATTGAACTAATCTTCTGACAGTTTATTTATATAAAGATCAGTTCTCTTTATGCTTTACCAAAATGAACAAGAAGATACTCCATACAGAGTTTTTCATATATTAGCACCTTAAATGCTACTAATATTTTCCAGTGCTGTTTTATTATCTGGCATTTGTGTAGTATTTTACCTTTTCAAAAGTGCAATTTTTTCCCACAGAGAATTCAAAAATTGGAGTAGCATTTCTATTCTATGTGCCTATGGTTTCATAGTTACCATCTACAGGGTACTTTGAAAATGAAATTACAAACTGTTTCTTGAGAGGCAACTTTATTTCAAACTCAAATTTGATTCAACAATTTGATTTCAACAGTTTTTAAGTGCCTATTATGTCTAAAGAAAGCAGTGTGCTGAGCCCAAGGGATGCAACTACAATGGGTTCCCACTGTCCTAAGGATATGGAGCATTTATATAGAAAAACAAATAAAAGATAATTTGAGGAATTTCTATAACTAGGAATATTCATTTTAACTAAGTCAGTTTTATTATTAACAAAATGCTCAATGAGTACAAAAAACTCTTAAAAACAAGGATTTTCAACATTCACCTCCAGAGGCAAAGGCTGACTATATTTTACTTAAAGGACACACTGAGATTTCATGGGATAATAAACCAAATTGTAGTTATGTAAAAAGAATTTAACAATGTTCTTTAGTTGAGTATTATAAGTGATAGTTCCCCCATGAAGTATTTTTACTTAAACAAACACAGGGCTTAGTTTATGTTTCTCACTTTGCAGATTATTCATTAGAAGAATGGGATGAGATAGTCACTAAAGATTTGAAGTTGAGGCTGTTACAAGTAGCAATGTAGAGGCTCATGTTGTTCATGAGACAACCACAGCTCACTATAAAGGAGAAACTGCAAAGAAACAACTTAAATTTAGTGGTCTGACAAATGCACAAAAAAGAAACATGGAATCCATAAAGTGGCAAGAGCAGGAGATAATTAGCAGGTAACCCTCATTCTCCCTCAATAGCCACATAATGTCCAGAGTTCAATAGGAAAATCTGTAGCAGGACGAGTAAACACTTTATAACAGATTTGTGGGAGAAGAACAAGAGTTGAGATAATGTAGAAGAATGGAAAACATTTTGGGTTTAGAATAAAAAATTCTGGGTTCAAATTCTTCCTTTGCTACTTAGCATCTGTATACTCTTGGATAAATCAGTAAATTTCTCTAAGCCTTCATTTCTATATTAGTACAATGTAGGCTGAGGGGACAGGGTAAAGTGAGTGGTCACTCCAGCTCTAAATGTATGGTCTGTGACCTGACTGAGTCCTGTAGGATAGCCAGGTATGTGTAGGTTACCATCTATATGGCATTTCATATATTCCTACAGTTACAAGTTTAGATAGTTCTAGAAAAGCTAGGAGGAAAGAGACCTTACTATAACTGGTCCAATGCCAGTTTGTCCCTTATTCTATGACTTTGAACAATCTACTTAACCTTCCATAGGCCTCAGTTTCTTCTTTTGTAAAATGAAGTTATTAATAATAATAATTATACTTTCTACATCAGGGAGTCTATTTCTGACTGAGGTTATGAGGATTAGATAATATATGAATCTGAAACTATCTCAAGCCAACTATTACTAATATAAGTATTTACATGAGTTGTCAGATGCATTTTTCTCCTCCTCTTTATACATTTCCACTGTGTAGGATATATGTACATATCCCCATTTCTGTTCACCCCCAGAAATGTAAGAAGGAAACCTTAATATTTTTAATTCAGCTGAACATTCAATTTAATCTATATTTAAGAATTTCACTATTTCAGTTCTTCCAGGAAGATTTGAATGTTTATATTGGACATATATGGAAAAGTCATTAATTACTCTGTCTCTTATCTTCACTTGAGTGATGTTCCTCCCAGTGAAAATAATGGTCTAATATTTATGTTTTAACAGATTGAATTAATTGTATTTTGTGCTTATGAATTCAATGAGATGATTACTTAGACTATGCAAACAATTAGAATAACTCAGGCCTTAAATCCCCATATTCAAAGCTTTCCCCTCCAAATAATATAGATTATTAATTTATTTGTCTATTTTCCTTAATCGTATAGACAGGAGTAGAGTGTAGTAACTGATGACATCTTCTAGAATACTAGAGCAGAACAGTGTTAGGGAAAAGATCAGGACATAAAAAACAGACCACTAGTTTTGAGACCCTTAGTATTTAAGTCATGTAAGTGAATAAATGATTAAAAAATAATGCTTGTATAAATGCAGTTCACTTTCATTTCTAACAAAGGAAAGTTCCTTTCTTCCTGAACCTAGCCTAACAGGATGTACCTCCACTGTTGTTATCTTATTTTCTTTTGCATACATAATAATAATAGCTGTTACACATGATGCTTTGTCATACAAATGTCAATGATAATAGGGAGAATCCTTCCACAAACAGATTCTATTTTTATTTAGTAGATATTATGAAAGATTAGGAGGTCACAGAACTATCAAGCCTCAAAGGGTAAGACTTAAACCAAAGGTATTTAACCATCTGTTGTGCCTTGCTTCCTCTTAGGTAAGAACAGCATACAGATATTATGAAAGATGAGGAAACTGAGGCCCAGAGAGATTAAATTTTTGGCCAGAATCACAGAGGTAACATCAAGGTTATGTTTTGAATCTAGTTTTCCTTGATTCTTTGCCCAGTACTCTGTTTAATAATTATAATGTATTTGAGTACAATATATTCCCTACATCCCAAGAGAATTTAAGCTCTATGAGGGCAGGGATTTATTTTTACCAAGGCTAAGCATAGTGCTTGTTGAATGAATAGCTATTTTTTCCCCCTGAGGCAATTGGGGTTAAGTGACTTGCCCAGAGTCACACAGCTAGGAAATGTTAAGTGTCTGAGACCAGATTTGAACTCAGATCCTCCTGACTTCAGAGCTGGTGCTCTATCCATTGTGCCACTAGGAAGGAAGGAAGGAAGGAAGGAAGGAAGGAAGGAAGGAAGGAAGGAAGGAAGGAAGGAAGGAAGGAAGGAAGGAAGGAAGGAAGGAAGGAAGGAAGGAAGGAAGGAAAGAAGGGAGGGGAGTGAAGGAAGGAATGAGGGGTAAAATCTATATAGATGTACCAGAAATATCTAACCACCATCTAAGCAAAAATTTCAGATTACTATAGTTTGCAAAAGCTTAGGTCTAGAGATATAATTAGTACTTTGGTGTTGTCCTTAAGTCAGTTATTTTAAATTTGAAATGAATCTATTACAACATTGTTGTAGAGTAAGAAGGATAAGCTTTACTTTATCCTCTTGAGAAGATTTGCTAGTTACATTTTGATAATTATAGCACAATATCATTTAAGTGCATGGGAAACATGCTATTGTAGAGCAAGATGTTTCATATTGAGCTCTATTCTTTAAAAGTTTATATTAAACTTACCCATCAAAGAACAAGTTCTTGAACTTATTATCTAATGAAAAGCATCTGAAAATGAATAAAGGTCATCTTAATAAATAATAATTTTTATGTAATAAATTGATGCTATTTTTTTAAAATTAAACTTTAAAGGCCCAAAGTTCTTCTATACTGAAAGGCAAAATTATGGTCATTTAAACTATTTATCAATGGATTTAAATTAACCTTTCATAAAAATGATGAAACTGGAATAGCTGTCCTATTTTGTTTCCCAAATCGGCATGTGACTGTCTTTGATAAAATAACACTTTTCATTTTTTTAAGCATACATCTGGGCCAAAAACTTTTTCTCCTCATTCTCAGTCAAAATTTAGCATTAGCAAAGCTGGCTCATAAATAATTCAACATTGCTATAAACACTGCTGTTTTCTACAAGAAAATCTTTTTTTTTCCTAGGTCCTAGAAATCATTTTTTGCAGAGCATTTTATTATAAAAAAGCATGCCACAAATTATTCCAACAGTAGAAGAAAATTTAGGCATTCAAAAGTTTAAAAAGTAACATTTAAAAGCCTTGCTATATCAAATAGATCAATGAATCAAATTTGATTTAAATATTTTACCTTTTAGAAAACCCCCCAATCAAATAACAAGGAGGGGAAAGTATCAATAAAGTGTTGTTAAGTGGCAGATTTTTAAATACTTAGAGCATCTTCAATGATTAAGACTTCAGTTTAACTGTACAACTCTTTCCTGGAACAAGATCAAAACTTTAATGTGGTTACAAGCTTAAAGTAAAATAATTTTCACTTGTGAATGAAGGGGGAAAAAATTGAGATTGGTGGTTAAATCCAATGCAAACAAATTACCAAAACATGAAAATCTTACAGAATTCAATATAAAGGAGATGGGTTCTAGTAAATTCAGTCTTACCAGAATGTTTCATTTAGCTAAGCAACAGGCTGGAAAATCAGAGGTTATTAGTTTAATTCTGACAATCTCAAAATTTCCATATGAAGTTTAATTAAACTCTAAATCCTCTCCTCTTCTCTCTCTATTTTTCTCCTCCTCTCTCTCCTTGCTTTCGCTTTCTTCTTCTTCCCCTCCATTCTCTTCTCCCCTCCTTTCCTCTTCCTTACTCTGTTCTCCTTTCTTCTTTTTTTCTTCCTTCTCCCCCTTGATTCCTTCCCTTTCTCCTCCTCCTTCCCTTCCTCTTCCTCCTCTTCTTCCCTTCCCCTCCTCTCCCTCCTCCCTCTTTCTCCTTCCCATTCTCTCCCTCTTCCTCCCCCCTTTTCCCCTCCTTTGCCTCCTCCTCCTCCACCAATCCTTTCCCCTCCTCCTCCTCTTCCTCCTCTTTCTTCTTTCTTCATTTCTCCCTTTCTTTCTCTGTTACATAGCTAAATTACTGGATTATGAAGCTGGAGAAAACATTCATGATTTTGTCTAACCTAATTTTATAGACATGAGGAAACAACCCAGAGAAGTTGTAATTAGCCCAAAGTTACACTATTAAGTTAGCAATGTGTTAGCAATTATTACACATATAAGTTAGTGCAGGATAAATTTTAGTGATCTAGTATTTTATGATACATCCTACCTATGTGACTTTGCTTAATCTTTTGGGTCTCAATTTCTGAGAAAAACAAAACCATAGATTTGGTATATAAAAACTTATATTGTAGAAGATGCTTTTGAAATGAATCTTAAAGGAAATTAGAAGTGAAAAGAGACAGCATTCCAAACATAGGTAAGGTAATCTAATACAAAGAATTGAAGAAGGGAGATAGTGTGACCCGAATAAGAGGGGGAAAAAAGGTAAATTCATCATATGGAAGGAAGTAATATTTAATAAAGTTAAAAATATTTTTCAGTTGGGATATAAAAGGCTTTAAATGTCAAACAAAAAGACATTGATATTTGCTTCTAGAGATAGGTAGAGACCACTGGATTTTAAGAAGGGGCATAATGTAGCCAAATCTGAAAATGACTTTATATAAAATGCTTTTTTGATATAAAAGTTATTTAATAAGAAGCAACTTTGAGTGGTATTCAATAAATATTAAACTTATACAAAAATTTCCATTTACTTCAACACACAAACACATATATACATATGTTTGTATGTATATGTGCGTGTAATATAATGACTTCTTCAATTCCCATAGTTTGCTATTTCTTTTTCTTAGTAAAGCCCAAGGAGAAAAATTTTGATGTGATGAAAAATTCTTTTTAATTAAAGATAAAATGTTTTGACATGAAAAATAACAATACTTTATCATGGAACAAGAGAAAATATTAAATACAATTTAAAGGACATATGAAGGGAATTTTCCTTAATGAAAAACATCAAAGTCTATGCTGTGTGATCCTCTATTTTTATTGGTTGAGAAAATTCATTTATGTATTTATTGTACTTATATTGTGAGCTTGAGTTATATTAAATCATACTTTTGGATGGAAAAAGATCTGAACAAGGAGCTATAATAGAGCAAAGTGAACAGAAAAATGAATATAATATATTCACCTGAGCAAGAAACATTATTGACTGTCCCTGAAGAATGTCTGTTTGCTTCTACTACCAAGTGACCTGGAAGTCAATGGAGAACCATCAAGAAATATGGATATGAGATTACTAAACTAAGGGGAAGAAAGAAGAATAAGGAAAGGATAAATAAAGAGAAGGGAACAGTCATATGTTAAACACTTAAAATATTCCAAGCACTCTGCTATGAAATGCTTTAAAATTTATTTCATATAATCCTCACAATAACTTTGTGAGATAGGTATTATTATCACCTCATTTTACGGATTAAAAAAAGTGAGACTGAGAAAAGTTAGTTGAATTGCCCAAGATCACCCAGCCAATAAGTGTCTAAGTCCAGATTTGAATACAATCCTTCCTAAATCTAAGATCTGCATTCTATCTACTATATCATCCTCTTCTCTATTATATCTATTTTCAGAGATTATCTCATGTCATCCTTTTTATCAGGCCAAGTTAAAAGATTTAACTCTTGAACTTTTCAAGAAGGATGTAAGGTTGGTTTTCAAGGGAAAATTCATTGATTATGTTACCAAATAGTTTCACTAGATATCTATGGGATAGAACAAATCTTTTACTATTTGTAATATTGGCACTGTTGTATTTTCTCTCTTCAACTGTCAGAAACAATGAGCAAACATTTATTATGTGTCTACAATATATGAGACACTGTCCCAAGTTCTGATGATTCAAAGGAAAGAAAAAACATGGCCTCTGCCCTTATGATTCTCTTAAGTTCACATTCTAATAGGTGGGACAGAATGTAAACATAAACCAACGAGATATATATGGTATAAATGGAAAATGATTTCAGAGGTACGGAAGGTACTGGGGGAAGAAGAAAAGTGGAAAAAAGAGAAACCTTTTTTCAGAAGCTGAAAAGATGATTTGGGCTAATTACTTGCTGATAGCATTTTCCCAATAAACTTTATTTGGATATATTGAACAGAAAACAATGGCACTCTACATAATTGCCATAAATTTGAGAAGATGAAGAAAAAAGAATCTTGACTTAATGTTCATATAATATCTTGCAAATTGCTTCCTATAATTTAGCAAAAATTTGCAATTATTCACATTCCTCTTTCAGGCAGAAACACTGAGGTTCAAAAAGTCAAGCAAATAATAACCATGTCAAATTTAGAAGTAGTATAGAGAAAATATTATGATTATTATTGCTTTCTTGAGTTGCTTTGAATAAGTAGTCCCCACCTAAAATTTATAGTCAACATTTTATTACTGTAATAATAGCAGTTTTAGAGCTTCATATATATATATATATATATATATATATATATATATGAATCTGAAAAAAAACCAAGCCCATTTTTGACTACACTTCTGAGGTTGGGTTTTTTGGTTCTGTTTTGCTTTGTCAAAGTACTTCCAAAAACCAGAATGATACTTTTTAACCTATTTTGTAGAGTAATCATCCAAGTTTCCCTTCAAGTCCACATAAATTATGATTCTATATTCCTGAAGACCACATTGAGCAGTCATCAAAATGAATATATAAATTTGCATGTGAATCTGCTGGCATTTTTTAGAAAGAGGATACCATTTTTCATTAAAACATCTATTATTAAAATTACTATCCACCAGAGAAAAAGAAAACATCACTTGAGCAGAATCACAAGGTCCCTGTTGGACTTATCTGTGTTCACAATTTGACTTATTATCCCAAGTTCATTTATACCATCTCTTTTATTATCTCTTCTATAATTGAAATGATTGGTGGTCTTAAGGTTTTATTATAAAGGGAAAAGAATGTTCTTTACTGGAAAACATCCTTTTAAAAATCATTTACACTACTGTCACAGCACCCAAGTTTATAGATAGCCATGTATAATTGTCTATACTTAGTATAATATTCCAGAAGTTTGCAATCTCAATAGAGTATACAATTTATATTTATTCTATCATCTCCTTTCAGAACAAATGGATGCCTCAGGTAGTTTTGCTATGTTATAATCTATGCATTTGTTACCTAAAAAAAAATTTCCATTTCTAGATGGAGAAAAAAATGTAGGATATTGTTTGTAATTTATAGTTCAGAAAGAGTTTTATATATCAGATAAGTACAGAATGGTCTAGCTGAAGACTTACATTCTTAATGAAATTATGCATTTGTTAACTATCTGAAACTCTTTGTCTAGTTCAAGAAATTTCCAAGGATCTTTAAAGTATCTGTCTTTCCATATAAATGTATTAAGTATTAGGTCAAAACAAAACACCACAATGTTCTGGAATTCTGGGAGTTGGGAAGGTGTGTGTGTGTGTGTGTGTGTGTGTGTGTGTGTGTGTTTATACTAGATCACAAAAGCATAGATTTTCATTACTGTTTGAGTGTCACATTCCTTGATAACCCGGGGTAATAGACCATAATAGTAACAGGGCCTGAGTTGTGTTTATGTTTTTTCAGTGTTCAACACTGAAGATAGATTACCAAATGCTGATGGAAGCAGACCAAAAGAACTCTTTGAACTATAGTCATTTCTTAGGAAATTGAGAGAGTAATCATGAGAAGTAAGGAATTCAAGTCACCAAAGCCAAAATACAAGGAAGCAAAGGCAGCATAATATTGGAAATAGCATTGCATTTGGAATGAGAAAACTAGGATTTAAAACTTGACTTTGCTATTTACTAATAATAGTATCTTGGGTAAATCAACTTTTCCAGTTCTCTTCTTCTCCATGTCCAAGATGAGATTGGACTGTTTCTTTTTTAATTTTAAATCTGTAATTAACGGTGTGAAATATAAAAAGTTCATGACAATAGTTTTGGGGTAATTAATCATTTTATTAATTATGTTAGTAAATAAATAGTTACTAAAAGTAGCGTTCTCAAATGTCAGAGACCCCTCATGGAACCTTCTTAGTGCTTATATGCCCTTAGAAGAATGGCTGTTCTTGAGGGTGGCAATTGATTCTGATCGGTTAACAATGAAAAGAATGAATATTATAGCAAGAGGTGGATTTATTTTACTGAGGGGCTCTGAGAATGGTGATTCTGATCATGTCACTTACTTCCAAATCACTCCTACCCCTAAGTAATCTAGGTAAAGAATCCACATCCCTGTCCATGTCTTCCTGAGAGGAACACAATGTGCTGGAATTTATATTAGGTTAAATTCTTTGTAAACTTCTCTAATTGGGTGAGGAAATAAGATAGATAAAATTGTCTAGGTGAAGTAAAATTTTGGGGAAAGGTCAGAAATCTCCCCAATAATTTGTTATTTAATTTTTCTCAACAGAATCACGAATTTGAGAGTCAGAAGTGCTATCTAGTCCAATCTGTCCATGAAAAAAAAATCCCTACTATAATTCAATCCAATAAACATTTGCTAAAATCTTAATATCTGTGAAAAACGGTGGCATATGCTGGGGATACAATTATTGAAAAGAACAACAATCTCTATTCTCAAAAAGTTCACAATCTAAAAGAGACATAATAGAAAAAAGGAAGCAAGGAAGTGGGGAAGTTATTCAGAAGGACCAGATGTAGCACATCCATCTTATTCTGTCAAGTTAAAACTAAGCAGAGAAGCAAAGGGAAGTCAGCTAAAAGCCTTATCTCTATTCTCTATAAAGAAAGGTATTAGGGGGACTTCAGTACTCTGTCCTCCAATCAGAGGGAGATAATATCAATCAAGGTTTGAGTTAGCAGCATGGTCGTGAGAGTTTAGAAGTAATGAGTTTATCTTGGAAGGGACATCTTGTTCAGTGATATGCAAAGGCAGAACAGAGGATACAAAGTATAATGAAGTGGGAGTCCAGCATAAGTGGTTATCCAATCTCTGCTTGAACCTATAATATCTATATATAGGAAGACCATCCTACTTGTGTACAACTCTAATTGTTAGGAAGTTTTTTTATTCCTTTATTTCAGACTTTTTGCAATTTGCATTTTTGTAATTTTCACCAATCTGTGGTTCTTTCCTCTGAAGCTAAGTAGAACTAATCTAGTAACCCTACAAGATATCTCTTGAAATAACTGAAGACAGCTTTTTGCTCCCTTATCCTCCTCTCCCAACTCCTCATTTTTCTTTTTCTTAAAATTTTTTTTCTTCTCAATTCTTCTAAAGGAAGTAGCCAATTATGGCTGACCCTAGCAATATCTTTGAAGGCTTGAAATTTTGAAGCATTGTCATAAGACAAACCTATCTGGTTCTTGGAGGGGTTGGATGGACTTTCTAGTTAAGATGCTGACTCCCAACTAGCCCTCCATAACAGCACAAATCAGTTGAATTCAGCAAATATTTATGAAGTGCCTCCTATGTGCTAGGTACTGTCCTTAGTGTTGAGAACACAAATCAGACAAAAACTGCTCCCCCCGCCGAAGGAGCTTACAATCTAATGGGAAAAGATAATATACAAAGTGAAACTGTAAAGGGGGTGGGTCACCAGGAAATATCCAATGTGGAGAAATTGTATTCCTTAGAATTCTAACCAATTAGAGCTGTAGACACAAAGTGGAGAATTAGCTGATAAGTCTAGGTTCTCTATAAAATAAACCTTTGGCAGATATTTAGCATCCCCTCCTTCACTCCTGCAATTAGAGGAGAGAAAAATCTGAAGGAGTTATTTGAATAATAATTTTGAAATAGTTTAATTTCAAACTGTGTGAGTCTGTGACTTCCTTTAAATGTCAAAATTTCTATTGGCCAAGCAACTCAAAGTAGTGAAGTAGCTACTGTCAAAAAATTAAGATAATATTAAAGAAGGCTAAATAAAATTTGTCATGTATAGTTTGGCTACCTTTTCTAAGAGAGATACTTTAATGATCAATTATGTGTCCCTGAGCAATACAGACTAAGAATATCCTAAGATCGTTATAGTAGCTCATATGTTTATGGGTTTTAAGGTTTTCAAAATATTTTAATGTTATCTCATTTGAGCCTATCAACTCACCCTTGAATTAAATGCTTATTATTATCTCCATTTTATAAATACAGAAACTGAGGCTCAGAAAGGTAAAGAGGTGTTCCCAGTGCCAAGCAACTTTTAACTAACTGAGGTAGAATTTGAATCCAGATCTTTCTAATACTAAATTCACTCCTCTGCTGTGTTCCTGCTCAAAATTAATTTAATCCAAACAAAATTTACCTTTCATGAGGAAGGAAAAGAAAGGAAACAATCATTTTTTTTTTAAATCCCTACTACATGCCAGGTACTTTGCTAAGCATTTTACATACATTTTTATTTGATCTTTAGAGTAATCACTTGACATAGGTTCTATTATTGTTGCCACCTTACAATTGGAGAAACTGAGGCTGAGATTAAAGAACTTGCCCATGTTCACACAGCAAGTAGTTGTCTGAGGCTGATTTTAAACTCAAGTTTTCCTGACTCTAGGCCCAATGCTACATCCACTCTGCAATCTAGCTAACACAAATAAATAAATGCTATCAATATGTCAAGTGAGGGGAGAAAAGAAAACTCTCCCTCTCCATTCTCCTCACTTTAAGTGACATCTGACAAGTCTAGCCCCTGGATTGCAACAATATCTCCACTGCCAGATGGGAAAACTTAATTCTATAAACACCCCTTTCTATAGACAGAAGTATGTCCTGAAGCTAGGGAAATATGTAAATAAACTTTGGATAACAACCATACCATCATAAACATTATCTTCTTCCCTAAGTATTGTCTTTAAAAATCTCTTCTGTTAGCAATGATAGAACTTATAGAAAGAGATATTACATATACAAGGGCAGATCCCAGTGAGCTGATAGGACAAATAGAGGAACTGAATTGAATTTTTTTCTGGGAAATCTTTTGTGAAACAAGTGAATTGTTCATGTCTGTAATACCACACATTTGGAATGAGTATTTTGAGATCTTATAAAAATAGAGGTTCCTAAAACAGATGAAACCAATTGGAAATTTGTCTCTAAACTTAACAGCAATTTGTAAGTCTCAAATCACAAAGGAGCTCAATTTCAGCAGGTGTGGAGGAGTAAGGAATCGTGTTAATGACCTACAGTGACTATGCCAAACATATTTCTGCCATTGGCATTCAGCAACAAGTGTGGGTTTACAAGGTACAAAATGATCTCCCTTTAATGAGAGAAAGTAAAAGGTGTAAAGAATTACCTCTATGTTTTCCAGTTTATTAGAGAGGGGGAATAGAGTTACTATAAATTGCTAAGAGATAATTTCTATAGAGAATAATTATAGAATCCCCTTTGAAGAGGAGGAAAGCAGCTTTTCATGTTCACCAGAAAGAAAATAATGGTTCATAGGTGCCAACAAGAGCTTAGGCATCTACTATTGGTATTGGGAAGGAGAAGCATGGAAGCATGTGCTGAGATAAGTGATCCCCTGCTAATGATTATAGAGACAATCATGTATTGAACTGATAGGTATAATTGAGAATTTAACTTCTTTCCCGGGATATGCACACGTTTGCCTAATGTGAGAGTTGCTCTCCACTTCTGACAAACCATACAGGAACAAATGATACAGTCCAAAGGAACTTACAAAGAACCTCTGATGATGAAGAAGACATGAGCAGAAGAACAAAGAGGCATAGAAGATGTTTATAATTGTTGTCAACTAAAACTAAAATTTCAGAAGAGGAAATAGGACTTGAGGAGTGAGTAGCTGCCTAGGATGATACTGATAGGCTTTGCCTTTCTGCATCAGAGAATAAAATTTAAAAAATATGGTAATCCTGACTGGGGGCAAACTATATTTGAGAGGGGAGTATATTTACTTGAAGTTTAAATTATCAGACTAAGAAGGCATTAAATTGAATAAGCAAGGGAAGCTAGGAATGTGTTCAATTATAGATGATAAAGCAGATGTTTCAAAGAGAAACAATAACATAGAGAAAAATTTAGCAAGTAAAACACAATGCAAAGAGACAATGGCAAAAATGAAGGGTAGAAATTATCCTCATGGAGCCAGATAACTTTGCAGTTCTTGAAAATCCAATTTTATTCAACAAACATTTATTAAGTACCTTCTATGTCCCAAGCATGGGACTTTATAAATATTATTTCATTTTAATCCTCACAATAACTATCCTGGGAGGTTGATGTTTAAGAAAATTAAGCATTTGAGAAAAGTGAGTAAACAAAGGTTAAATGGCTTTTCCAAAGTCACACAGCTAGTAAGGATCTGAGGCTATATTTTAACCCAGATCTTCCAGGAAAAAACCCCAACAAATTAACCCCCCCAATTAAATATCAAATTAGAATTTTGAAGCTCAAAGGAAAGATTAATAAATAGAAACTAAGAAAGCTATTGAACTAATAAAATTAAGAGTTGGTTTTGTAAAAAAAAAAAAAAACTAGCAAAATAGATAAATCTTTGTATATTTGATTAGAAAAAGGAAAGAAAAAAAAATTACCAGCATGAAAGGGGTGAACTTGCCACCAATGAAAAAGAAATTAAAGCAATAATTAGGAGCAATTTTACCCAACTCTATGGCAGCAAGTTTGAGAATCTAACTAAAATGGATGAATATTTACATAAATATAAATTGTCCAGGTTAACAGAAGAGGAAATAAAATACTTAAATAGTCCCATTTTAGAAAAAGATGTTGAACAAGTCATTAATGAACTTCTTAAGAAAAAATCTCCAAAGCAAATGGATTCATAAGTGAATTCTATCAAACATTTAAAGAACAATTAATTCCAATACTATGTAAAATATTTGGAAAAATAGGTAATGAAGGAGTACTCTCAGATTCCTTCTATGACACAAATATGCCATTGATACCTAAACCAGGAAGGGTTTGTAACATATCAATCTCCCTAATGAATATTGATGCAAAAATTATAAATAAAATATTAACAAAGAGATTACAACAACTTATCAATAGGATAATACACTATGACCAAGTGGGATTTATACAAGGAATACAGGGCTGTTTCAATATCAGGAAAATTATTACTATAATCAACCATGTCAATAATAAGACCAACAGAAATCATATTATAATCTCAATAGATGCAGAAAAAAAGCTTTTGATGAAATACAGCATCCATTCCTATTAAAAAAAAAAAAACTAGAGAGCATTGGAATAAAGGGAGCTTTTCTTGAAATTATAAGCAGTATCTATCTAAAACCTACAGCAAGCATTATTTGTAATGGAGAGAATCTGGATGCATTCCCAATAAGATCAGGAGTGAAAGAAGGATGCCCATTATCACTACAATTATTCAGCATTGTACTAGAAATGTTGGCTTTAGTAATATGAAAAGAAAAAAAATAAAGGAATTATAATAAGCAATGAGAAAATAAAACTAATACTCTTTATAGATGATATGATGATATACTCAGAGAATGCTAGAAAATCATCCAAAAATCTACTGGAAACAATTCCCAGCTTTAGCAAAGTTGCAGGATACAAAATAAACCTATGCAAATAATCACCATTTCTATATATTACTTACAAAGCCCATCAGCAAGAGATAGAAAGAGAAATTCCATTTAGAATTCCTGTAGTTAATATAAAATACTTGAGGGTCTAACTGCCAAGACAAACCCAAGAACTATATTAACAAAACTACAAAACACTTCCCCTCCTCTGGGTAATTTGGGGTAAGTGACTTGCCCAGGGTCACACAGCTAGGACATATTAAATGTCCTTGAACTCAGATCGTACTGACTTCAGGGTTGGTGCTCTACCCACTGCACAACCCAGCTGCCCCTATGAAAACTTTTAATGAAAATAAAATCAGATCTAAACAATTAGAAAAATATCAATTGTTCATGATTAAGTCATGTTAATATCATAAATATGACAATTCTGCCTAAATTGGTTTATATGTTCAGTGTCATACCAGTCAAACTGTCAAAGCATTACTTTATAGAACTAGAAATAACAAAATTCATCTGAAAGAACAAAAGGTCAAGAATTTCAAGGGAATTAATGGGAAAAAAATTACAAAGGATGGGGGCTTAGCAATGCCAAATCTAAAACTATATCATAAAGGAGCAGTCATGAAAACCATCTGGTACTAAGATATAGAGTTGTGGATCAATGGAATAGATTAGATATACATGACCCAATAATGAAGGCCTCTAGCAATCTAGTATCTAATAACCCCCCAAACTTCAGCTTCTGGAATAAGAGCTCACTATTTGACAAAATTTGCTGGGAAAACTGGAAAATAATATGTCAGAAACTTAGGAAAGACCTACATCTCATACCCCATACCAAAATAAAGTCAAAATGGATATATGATTTAAGCATAAAGGAGGATACCATAAACAAAATTAAGAGAACAAAGGATCATTTACCTATCAGATCTTTGGGAAAGGAAGGAATGTATGATCAAAGAAGAACTAGAGAACATTATGAAATGGACAACTTTGATTCTATTAAATTAAAAAGGTTTTGCACAAAAAAAAACAAGATTAAAGAAATTACAAAGCTAGGGGAAAAAATCTTAACAGCCAGACTTTCTGATAAAGGTCTCATTTCTAAAATATATAAAGAACTAAGTCAAATTTATAAGAATATAAGTCATTCCCCAACTGATAAAAGGTCAAAGGATATGAACAGACAATTTTTATATGATGAAATTAAAGACATTTATAGTTATATGAAAAAATGCTCTAAATCACTATTGATTAGAGAAATGCAAATTAAAACAATTCTCAGGTATCACCTCATACCTCTCAGGTTGACTAAGATGACAGGAAAAGATAATGATAAATGTTGGAGGGGATGTGGGAAAACAGAGACACTAATGCATTGATGGTTTTACTTGAGAAACAATACAACCCTTCTGGAGAGCAATCTGGAACTATGCCCAAAGTGCTATAATACGCATATGCTTTGGCCCAGTAGTGCCAGATCTATATCCCAAGAAAATAATAAAGTAGATTAAAGCACCCCCATGTGTAAAAATGTTTGTAGTAGCTCTTTTTGTGGTAGCAAAGAATTTGAAAAGGAATGAATGCCTCAATTGGGGAATGGCTGAACAAGTTGTGGTACATCAATGTAATGAAATATTATTGTTCTATTAAAAAAAAGATGAACAAGCTGATTATAGAAAAGTCTGAAAAGATTTACATGAACTGATGCTGAATAAAACAAGGAAAACCAGGAATACAATGTACACAATAAACGCAAGAATGTGCAATTATCAACTATGAAAAACTTGGTTCTTTTCAGTGGTGTAGTGATCCAAAGCAATCCCAATAGATTTTGGACAGAAAATGTCATCTGCATCCAGAAAAAGAACTAAGGAGACTGAATGTAAATCAACACATGCTATGTTCACTTCTTTTTTTCTGTTTTTTTTCTCTCCCATGGTTTTTCCCTTTTACTCTGATTTTTTTCTCCCAACATGATTCATAAAGCAATGTGTATTAAAAATAAATAAGCTTACTACAATAAAGATTAAATAAAATTAATACCATCTAAAAATATAATATGATGTCTTGAGAAGAGGAGAGTCAAATCTGTTATTTGGAAAGATTCAGAATAGTGAAATCCCATTTCTTCAAGTAGAAGCATTTGTTGGTGATTGTTGTTACGTGGAATTCATGATCTAGTTTTGACTTCTACTATAAATTATCAGTATTATTCCATGAGGTTCTAATTCTTAGATATGAGGTAGAAAAAGGAAGAAGAGTCTTCAGTGCTCTAATAATATCAGTGTATATCAAAGTCTCTGCCTCTATTCAGACAGAAACCTTCAAACTTAAGTCTAAGTCTTTATGTCCCAAATTTCCTCTTTGTCAGTTGCTATAGTATGACCCACTCATTTGTAACAAACATCACAATGCAATAAAAATCAGTTTATGTTTAGCTAGAGATGAAACCCATTGTAAAAAGTACAAATGGTGAATAAGATTTAAGATTAAGTAATGGCAATTCAACAAGAACAAGAAAAGAATAAAAAGAACTAAGGAGGCTAAATTCAACAGATCCCAAAAGAAATAGGCAGAAAAAAGATCATTTCTTAAGTGGGTCAGGGAGTCAAAAGAGTCTTCAAAAGCTTATTATTATATTCAATTGATTATAGCAGCACCTTTCACTTGCAATTAATGACTGCTGCTGCTGGCTATCTAGGATGTTTCTATACCATTCTCTTCTCCTCAGACTTCCAAAGCATCACCTCATCCCACATATACCACCCCCCACATAAACCCAGTCCTCTACAATTTCTGCCTTTTATCATCTTCTCCATACCTTTTCCCTCTAGGAAAAATTCTGCTTCCTATCAGGTCCTTTACCAATAAAGGACTACATCCAGAAACCATTTAAATAAGTCCCTGTTTTCCTAGAAAAGAGGTCAGTAATCATGAATTAGTCAGCAAACTGCACTTTTCTGAGTACAAAAAAAATTACCATATAAACATAAGTGGTGTTGAGTCAGGGTGGGGAAGAGAGAAAAACAGTTTCTTCTATTAAGACTAATAGGAATAAGAATTAATAAGAATTTTTGATGAATTAATAAGTAATTTGAACTCTTATATAAGTTCTCAGTTGCCAGTTAATTGTGAACAGTTTTGAATGATGTTCATTTATACTTAGCAAAATATAGATTCCAAAGAAACTAAGAGGGGGAAAAAACTAATTAGTAAGATCAAAAGTCTCCTTGAACATCAAATAGGTCTTTCAAAACTACTGGAAAGGGATAAGAAATTCATGGATTATGTATTCCTAAAGTATATTTGCATTTAAATATGAGGGGAGAGTATTGTTAAATGCAAATCCTGATTCTTCAAAAATTATTCAGGATATCTGGCAGATGTTCCAATTGTACTTTCAACGTACAATTAACAATCAGAAGTAGGAAATTCTATTATGGCAAATTTGTGATTATTGAGAGACTGTGATTTATCTAGAGCACTTTTTGCCTTCTCATCCCCTTTCCTACCACTTTGACCATTTCATTGCTTAAGAGTATCTACACAAGACAAAAAATTAAAAGGAAAGAATAGTTGGAAAATTGTAATTTGTTAATACTGATGCTTGTTTTGATAAAAAGATTGATCTTGAAGGAAGTTGAAGAAATTGAAAGCATTGATTTCTAGGAGAATTTAAAATTTATTCATGCTGTGTCAATAACGATAATAACTGATATTTAAATAAGGCTTCAAGATAGGCAAAGCTTTTTATATATTATCTTGTATGAGCTCCTCAATAATCTTATGGGATGCATAGTAGGAAAATAAGGGATTCTTTGATGAATTCATTAGTAAAGAGAATTCTTGGGTAAGGAACTCTCTCTATTAATACCGCTCAGCAATTTCTCTGCAAATTATGTTAGTAATGTGACAATTATTCTGAGAGATTTATAGATCTAGATGATAGACAAATATATAGATAGATCTATCTAATTAATCTAGGTAAAGAGAAAGTGCAGTATATATATAAAAGATAAAGATTTGTACTCCTTTCTTATTGTTTCTGAGGTAGGCACTCCATCTACTAAGCTATGGTGCCTCTTATAGCTCCATAATAGAGGTATTATTTCCACTTAATTGATAAGTAAACAGAAGCTCATGTCAAATAGGGAGGTTGGGGTCACACAAATAATAAACAGTCAGAGGTAGGATAATAGTCCAGGTCTTTTTGACACTGTCTAGCACTTATTATTTATTTCTAGGATGGTGATTTTTTTTTCCTTCGATTGCAATTGTCTATCAGTCACAAGGTTAATTTCATACTATATTTAATTAGTCTTAAGGAAAATAAAGTACCCTCCAGCAGTATACTATATGACTAGTCTCAGTAATTGTTGACCCTAAAAATGACATTAATTATATCTTGTTTCCCTCATATAAATAAAGTATAATCATTTAAAGTACTTCTTACACTTCAGGAGACATTGTTTGTGGAACAAATCAAAATTTGGAACTCTTGGATATACAAAGAAATCTTTAGACTTCCAAAAGATTTTAAGTTAAAGATGAAAAAATAATAATAAAAACTTGACTCCAGTTCAACAAATATTAATAGCTGCTATATGGATAGTTTCAAGTTTTTCCCATCAGCCATTACTTAAAGTAGATCAGTTGTTTTTGATGAAGAAATTATACTATTAATTATTTAATCCCAAATTGAGAGAGATTCCTCACATAAAATTGTTTAATTCCTTTTAAAGATGATTTTAGATTCCTCCTTTTGTTAATAAATGAAAATGCCAAAACAAAGGACAGTTGAGGTTGATTTGGTATTGAATCCTAGACTGCACAGAAGCATAAGATTGACAGCTTGATTGAGATGTAATGGACACAAGGGACCTTTCAGACAGGGATTGATCTTTTTTTGACAAATGCTAATGTTGGTAGAAAATAGATAGTAGAAGAACTCAAATTCCTGCCTCTCTTATGTGATAAATTAATGATATTTAGCAAACCATTCATCTTCTCCTTTATTTAAATACTTATGGTTTTAATTGATTTTATTATCTCTATGTCCTTTTAAAATTATGTTGGCCATTCTATTTACCTTGAACACTCCTAAATATTTGGTCGCTTACCCAGAAATGTAAAAACTCTAATCCCAATTTTAAATTTATGTGTGTGTATATATAATATTTATATGTATATATATATGTGTGTGTGTGTATGTTTATGTGTATATGTATGTATATATATACATATATATGTGCATGTATATGTAAAGATATATCTTCATCTTTCCTCCCACAACTCTTTTAGTCCTTAAGGATACTTTTTCTTCTCTTTCTCTTGGCAAAGATAGAATTTTATTTAATCTATATTGTTTTCTTTTGTACTAGATCTACACTTTCATCTATGAGTTGATCATCCCTTATTCTGATTCTTACAGTGGTTTCCTCATTGATCTGTCTAGCTTTTTGGTCTTTCAAAACACTAATGTTCATATAATATTCATATCAATATCCGGTTTTCACCACTTCTCTTCTTAAAATTCAGGGTGACCAAAAGTCTTTGAACATTCATTTCTTTCAGTCATGTCTGACTTTTCATGACACTCTTTGGGTTTTCTTGGTGAATATACTGGAATGATTTGCTATTTCCTTCTCCAGCTCATCTTACAGATAAGGAACTGAGGCAAACAGGGGTGAGTGATTTCTTCAGAATCACACATCTAATGAGAGTTTGAGGCCAAATCTAAACTCATGTTTAGATTCTGTAGGAGTTTCCCAGTTTCCAGGCCTAGTGCTATACTCACAAAGCTACCTTGCTGCCCATTGCATGTGAATTTATTTTTTCAATTATTGACAATGGTTTGGAAAATAGAAGTGCTACATACTAAAGCAGAATGTGATATTTGGGGGCATTTCATGGAGCATTAGACACAAAATGTTATCAATAGGAGGAGCTTTAGAGGTCACCCTTCTCATTTTTAAGGTAAAAAACCTGAAGTCCTTAAAAAAAAATCTTCCCCAAATAGCAAGTGGTAGAAATGGTGTGATAACTGGGTCTGATGATTCTAGAGACAGTGATCTTTCCATCATGTGTAACTAAATAAAATACATTTTTAGTTAAACTTTAGTTAAAATTGAAGTGTTAAATTTTAAATTAAGCTTCTCTTAAAACTCACCACATTCCATTTATGGCCGTACTGCCCTACCGTCTCTTGACATTCTATATTCTTCAATGTTTCTCCTACCTACTCATTCCCCACCTTTGTTTTGCCAAAGAAGGCCTTTTGATTTCTTATTCCTTTGCTTTTATGTGCCAATGTTTTGTCCATATCTATATACTCATTCTTTCTCCATAATAAAATGATCTCCAAACCATATTACCTTCAATACATATCTATTGCTCATATGTTCTTATATCTTCTTGGCAATTTAGCTTCTAACCATACCATTCAAATAAAACTGCTTTCTCCCACATTGCCATTGAACTTTGTTACCAAATATAAAGGCCTTTTCTAAATGTTTATTCTCTTTGATCTTCCTTTGACACTGTCAGTCACCATTTTCTGGATACTCTCTTCTCTTTAGGTTTTCATGAAAGTGCTTTCTACTGGTTTTCCTACATGTCCACTACTTATTTTCAGTCTTCTTTGCTAGATCTTCCTTCAAGTCACTCTAGCTAACATTGGGGCCCAAGGTACTATATTTCCTTTTTCTCTTTTCCTTCAGCACTTTTATTTGATGATTTCATCAGCACCTATAGATTTAATTATCTCTATATAGATGATTTTCAGATCTCCTTAATCCATATATAATGTCTTTTCTGGTCTTTAGTATCACATTCTCCTTTATCTATTGGACATCTCAAACTGAATGTCTGGTAGCCTTCTTAAAGTCAATATGTCCAAAATTTGAAAATTATATTTCTGACCAAATCATCCCATCTTCCAGATTTCACTATCATTCTTGAGGGTTCCACCATTCTTCTAGTCACCCTGGCTCACAACATCAAAATTATCCTCACTTACTCATTCACATTCACTATACATATGCCATCCATCATTCTTCTAGTCACCCTGGCTCACAACCTCAAAATTATCCTCACTTACTCATTCACATTCACTACACATATGCCATCTGTTGCTAGATCTTGTTATTCTGCCTTCATTACATCGCTTACATATGTCCCCTTTTCATCTCTGACAAGAGTTGTTATATTTACACAGATTCTCCTCACCTCATGACCACACCTAGGTGACACAATAGATAGAGCCCTGGACTTGGACTGAGAAAGACTCATCTTCATGAGTTCAAATCCATCTTCAGATACTAGCTGTGTGATCCTGGAAAAGTCACTTAACTATGTTTGTCCTAGTTCCTCATCTGAAAAAAGTGAGCTAGAGAAGGAAATGGGAAACCACACCAGTATCTCTGCCAATCTAACACCAAATGGGCTCATTAAAAATCAACACAACTGAGATGACTCAAAAAACACTTCACCTCATGCCTGGACTGTTGCAAAAAAGGCAATAGCTTTTTGGTTGTTCTCCCTATTAAGTCTCTCTGTACTCCAATCTATCTGCCTCACAGATGTCAAAATTACCTTCCTAAGTGAAGGTCTCACTGTCACATATATCTCAAAAACTCAGTGGCATCCCTTTACCTCCAAGTTCAACTATAAAATTGTTTCTCTTTTAAAATCCTTTCCAACTTAGCTTCATCCTACCTTTCTAGTCTACTTAGACTTTATCTTCACTCTATAAATCTAAAATCCAGTTATACTGGCTTTGTTGCTATTCCTTGTATATGGCAATTCATCTTCTGCTTCATGCTTTTTCTGTGGTTGTCCTCTATACCTGGAATATTCTGATTCTTCAGTCTTCATTCTCAGACACCTACTTTTTTGACTAGATCTGTAATTTCATTGACTAAAAAAATTCTCAATGCAGAAAACTCTATCAATGGACATGATCCCCTTCTTTTAAATTTATACATTTGAGAAGTTTGCAAAGTGGATTAGTGGGATTAAATGACTTGCTCAGGGTTACACAGATGATAATATTTGTCAAAAATGGGATTTAAACCTACATATTCCTGATTCTGAGGACAACTTTCTACTATATCTCACTATTATATTTTTCAGACATTCACTTAAAGCAAAATATTCACACTACCCAAATTGCTTTTTGCTTATTCTCAATGTTTCTGTCTCTGTCTCTGTGTATGTCTCTCTCTTTGTCTCTGTCTCTGTGTGTCTCTCCCTGTATCTCTTTTATTACACACATATATATATACATATATATATATATTCTATAGATTTTATATATGTGAAATATATTTCATAAATATGTGTGCATATGTTAGATATTTGTCTTATTCATTAGAATATAAGTTCTTTTTTTACTGTTTGATAAAAATTGCTGGGAAAATTGGAAACTAATATGGCAGAAACTAGGCATTGATCCATACTTAACGCCGTACACCAAGATAAGGTCAAAATGGGTTCATGACCTAGGCATAAAGAATGAAATTATTAATAAATTAGAGGAACATAGGATAGTTTACCTCTCAGACCTGTGGAAGGGGAAGGTCTTTATGACCAAAGCAGAACTAGAGATCATTACTGATCACAAAATAGAAAATTTCGATTATACCAAACTGAAAAGTTTTTGTACAAACAAAACTAATGCAGACGAGATTAGAAGGGAAGCAATAAACTGGGAAAATATTTTTACAGTCAAAGGTTCTGATAAAGGCCTCATTTCCAAAATATATAGAGAATTAACTCTAATTTATAAAAAATCAAGCCATTCTCCAATTGAAAAATGGTCAAAGGATATGAACAGACAATTCTCAGATGAAGAAATTGAAACTATTTCTAGTCATATGAAAAGATGCTCCAAGTCATTATTAATCAGAGAAATGCAAATTAAGACAACTCTAAGATACTACTACATACCTGTCAGATTGGCTAAGATGACAGGAAAAATAATGATGATTGTTGGAGGGATGGGAAAACTGGGACATTGATGCATTGTTGGTGGAGTTGTGAACGAATCCAACCATTTTGGAGAGTAGTTTGGAACTATGCTCAAAAGTTATCAAACTGTGCATACCCTTTGATCCAGCAGTGTTACTACTGGGCTTATATCCCAAAGAGATTATAAAGAAGGGAAAGGGACCTGTATGTGCACGAATGTTTGTGGCAGCCCTTTTGTAGTGGCTAAAACTGAAACTGAGTGGATGCCCATCAGTTGGAGAATGGTTGAATAAATTGTGGTATATGAAAATTATGGAATATTACTGTTCTGTAAGAAATGACCAACAGGATAATTTCAGAAAGGCCTGAGAGACTTACATGAACTGATGCTGAGGAAATGAGCAGGACCAGGAGATCATTATATACTTCAACAACAATACTATATGATGACCAGTTCTGATGGATCAGGCCATCCTCAGCAACGAGATCAACCAAATCATTTCTAATGGAGCAGTAATGAACTTAACTAGCTATGCCCAGAAAAGAACTCTGGGAGATGACTAAAACCATTACATTGAATTCCTAATCCCTATATTTATGCACACATGCATTTTTGATTTCCTTCACAAGCTAATTGTACAACATTTCAGAGTCTGATTCTTTTTCTACAGCAAAATAACGTTTTGGTCAGGTATACTTATTGTGTATCTAATTTATATTTTAATATATTTAACATCTACTGGTCATCCTGCCATCTAGGGAGGGTGGGGAGGTAAGAGGTAAAAATTGGAGCAAGAGGTTTGGCAATTGTTAATGCTGTAAAGTTACCCATGTATATATCCTGTAAATAAAAGGCTATTAAATAAAAAAAAAAGAAGAATATAAGTTCTTTTCAAAGAATTTGTTCAAGAATTTGTTTCATTTCCCTAGTGCCTAGCAAAGTGCTTGGTATATAACATAAAATAAATGCTTATCCATTGATTGAACAATGACTTAAGAAAAGCATCACTTAAAAATGCCAAATGTTTGAAATTGGGCACTTTGTCCTAATGACCAAATATCTAATTTATATTGTTCATCTGATGGAATCATCTGTGACAGGCAAACAGTAATTTCCTTGAAATTTACAATATTAACTATAGCAGCAGAAATCACTATATTTGGTAGGGGGCCTGAATTAGATACAACTTCTTCCCCATTTTTCCTCCAGCTCTAAGTTTCTCTGAGTATAAGACAGAGCATGAATATTTTATCATGAAACCAACCACTTTTCCCCCTTTGTTCCAGTAGCACTCAAATTATTGACTAAGTAGCATATAAAGCCCATCTGTTGGACCAAACATTTGCTTAGTGGATGTAGGTGGATTAGATAAAGTAGAAATTAAGTGTTGGAGGCATATACGAAAGAGTGCTTTGCAAAGCTGTTTCTAGCAAAGTAACTATCTTCAAAAGCAATATAAAATATCATTGTTTTATAAATAGATATCGTGCATTACTTCAAAACAAACATAGAAACTAAAGCAGCTTACCTCCATAATATATGGGAAAGAAGTTAAACGAAGTTGTTTCACACTTATGTGAAAACTTGTCATAGTCTCTCTGTCAAACTTTATGTATAATCAAAGTTTGTCATCCTATTTTTATGTTCCTAAAACATAGCATAATGTTTTTATATGAGATGTTTAATAAATATTTGATGAATCTGACATGGTACAAAAATTCTTTTCTTTCCATGTCAGCTGCATGTACTCAACTTCAATTTTCTACATTAGTTTGAATTTGCGTTTGTGTGCATGTGTGTTTATGTGGCTTTATAGATAAAATATATGCATATGCACATAGGTGGCTTGTATATGTGTATATACCATTTTACACACACACACACACACACACACACACACACACACAAACACACATAAATAAAAGGAGGAAAAGGTAATCCCACAGAGAAGGCATTGGAAGTTGCAGGTAGAAAAGATCATGAAAAGGCTTGTGCAAAAAGTAAGATTTTAGCTGAGTATGGAGGAAAACTAGAGAATTCAGGGCATATGAATCAATAGTGAAAATATATTGTTTATGAGAAAAAATGAGCCAATAAAAAGCCTGGAAATCAGGAGATATGTAGTTCTGTGTTTGGAGCTGCAAATAGGCCAATGTATTTGATTAGAGTGTGCAAAGGGGATAATGGAAAAAAAATAGAAAGGTAAAAAGGGGCCAGATAGTTAAGGGCTTAAATTCCAATAGGTCAGTTTTATATTTATTGCTGGAGGTGATGATGAACTAGTTGAAATCATTGAGAAGGAGGGCAAATAGTTTTTCATAGATAAATAGAGGATGGTTTGAAGTGAGAGAAGTCTTGAGAAAGGGACACCTATTAGAATCCTATCATAATAATTCCAGGCAAAAGAAAAGGACCTCTTCTAAGTTGGTAGTTACATAAGTAGAAAGAAGACATAAGAGAAAGATGTGAAGGCAGAACAAAGGATATTTGAAAGCATCTTGACTATGAGGAATCAGTAAGAGTTAGGAGTCAAAGATGAAACTGAGGTATTGAGCCTGGGTGAGAGTGGGGATACATTGCACAAGAATAGGAAAATATAGATGAGTAAGAGTTTAATTGAGATAATGAGCTTTCTGTTGAACATGTTGAGTTTGAGATGTCTATGGGATATCCAATTTGAAATGAGATTATAAAATCATTGAATGGAAGATGATGAAAGGTCAACAAGTGAGATAAAATGTGGGTGAAAGAGAAAGGGCCTATAACAACTCATAGTTAGTTAGAAGTGACCTGTATAAGGCAAAAAAGACTGAGAAGGAGCAATGAGATGGATCTTTGGAGAACTAAGAGATATCAGTGCTATCATCATCTAGAAAGAGGAAAGTTGACAGTGTCTAAAACAGCAGGAAAGTAAAAGAAGATTTCTTATTACTCTTTTTGGCCCCAAAGGTCATTTAACCACCACCACCACCAATACCACTATTAGTGTTTCAACAGTGAAAAATGCCCATTCATCCTTCTTTTCCGAACAAACACACCAGCAACGATATATACACATAAACATGTGCTCAATAAGGAAGAACTTATACACTTGGCAATTTCATTGAGGACTGAGTAGGTTGTACATTTTTATTTGGGCTGGGTTAAGTAGGTGGGAATATTTTTTAAAGCTTAGATTTAATTAAGAAATGCTAGCTTACAAACATCTCTATGTTGTTAGCTTTTTATTTATTTTTAATGTGTTAATAACAAGGTTTTGTGTAGGAGGCTTTCCAGAACCAGGGTAAGCAAGGCCTCTAACAGATAAATGATTCTTAAGTTAAAACCAGAAAAAATAAGTTTAAAATGCTATAATAAAATCCTAATTAGAG
Source organism: Sarcophilus harrisii (assembly GCF_902635505.1). Taxonomy (NCBI): domain Eukaryota; kingdom Metazoa; phylum Chordata; class Mammalia; order Dasyuromorphia; family Dasyuridae; genus Sarcophilus; species Sarcophilus harrisii. The sequence continues at coordinate 167,478,334 of NC_045430.1, forward strand.
TGCTCAATTTTAATGAGCTACTTTTTAGCTCATTAAAAATCCTTTCAAGTCACCTTTCCAGCTATACAGTGTTGTTTTTGTTTTGTTTTGTTTTGTTTTTTGTTACCTTGATTGTATTAAGAACTTGAGGAAATGAGTTCAAAAGTATTTTGAAGTTTCTAAAGGAAAAGGCGATAAGTTAGCCATGAAGCAAAAACAATGTGTGATCACAGCCAGTTTGAGTCCAGGAATGATTAAATTCATAGAGTAAAATCTCCAGCATTTTAGGTAGATATTTTGGGGAATATTTATGGGAAGCTATGACCATAGGATATAAAGATGTGGGTGTAACATGATCCTCACCATTTGAAGGAACATTTGCATCAATAAGATAATATATCTTATAAGCATAGTGGAAAAATTTTAAGATTTCATTTCCTTAAAGATTTCCCCTTTTTTCTTACTAGTAAGACATGATGTCATTCATATCTCTATATCACAGAATTTTTAATGTAAAGTAGAAGCAAAAAAGAGAGCCACTGCCAACTGTTAAATTTGTAGTTTGTTTAATTTGTACAATTGAAACAGATGAACTTCTATTTAATTGCTTCAAAAAATAAGTTGACTTTAGGGATAGATTGAATGAAAAATGTTTAAATTTTGCCATATAAACACAGCATGATAATACAAACAGATGATTAAATAGAAGCAGTATTGTTGTCTGCCAAGCAAAGATTAACATTAAATATATGAAAATAAAAGTTGGACTAATTAAAAAAAATAGCAGATGCTCTAAAGAAATTGTTAGTTAGGAGCAACCATGATTATATAATCCAGGGATTCTTAAACTTTTTTGTATTATGGACTTTTGCTCAGAATAATATTTTGAAATGCAAAAATAAAATACATAGAATGTCAAAGAAAATCAGTTATAATGGAGTACAATTATCAAGATATTTTTAAAACACAAGTTAAAAACTCCTCATTATGGGCCTCCTATCACTTTATACATTGGGACACTGAGGCTCTGAGAGATGAAGAAATTAAATTAATAAATGTCAGAGTAGAAACTCAAGCCTTCTGGTACCATGCTGTTCTTCTTCAGCTATAACATATTTAAGGAAAAGTATGAATTTCCCCCCTAATTGCTAATTCATTATCAGAGTAGAGAGCTATAAGTAACTTTTTTATTTGTAAAATTATCTTTAATTCTCAGCTTTACTCAAAAAAATAACACAAATGAGTATTTGTAGTATAATCTTCAATGCTAAGTAGATAACATTTTCTATACTTTTTTCTCCATCTGTTTTCTTGGACATGTACAAAATCCTCAGTGATTCATTTTCCCAAAAGAATAAAAGTTCCTTGAAGGGATGTATTTTTTTCTCTGTGCCTGGTACAGTACTGGATATATTGACATTCAGCTAGAGTCAGAGGTAAAAAGAAGGAATATATATAATGAAAGCAAAAATGACAAGATTTGACAACAGAATGCATATATCATGTGCTTTGGATACAAGTGAGAAGTAAAGGATGGCACTGAGGTAAGAAGTCTGGATCCCTTTCAGGGAACTGTTTCCTCTTTTGGCTTCCTTTAAATGTGAACTCATCTAGTTCACATAGTCAATTAAGGCCCTTCAAAGACATGTCCACTTTTTGTCTGTTCAATGAGGTTAATAATAATAATAGCTTTGTTATCATTTGTTTTGTATTATTAATAATTGTGCCTACTATGAGCTAGGCACTATGCTAAGCACTTTACAACTATTATCTCATTTGATCTTCACAATAACCTTTGGAGTTTGGTCCTGTTACATTTCCCATTTAATAGAATGGGAAACTGAGCTAAAAAAGGCCAATTGACTTCTTCAGGGTCACACAGCTAGGATCTAAGGCCAGATTTGAACTAAGGTCTTCATTACTCCAGATGTAGCCTTCTTTTTTCATTAGTTTCCAAAGTTTCAGCAAGTCATTTGATACCTCTTGAGTTTCAATTCCCTCATCTATAAAATGAGAGGAGAGTGTTGCATTGTCATTTTTCTGTTGTGCTGTGACCCCATTTGGAGTTTTCTTAACAAAGATACTGGAGACATTTGTCATATACTTCTCTGACTCATTTTACAGATGAGGAAACTGAGACCATCAGGGTTAAGTGATCTGTCTGGAGTCACATATCTAGTAAGCATCTGAGACCAGATTTCAATTCATAAATTCATAAAGATGAGTCCTTCTGAGGCACACAGCTGCCCAGCTGAGAGAAGATAGTCTCCAAAGTCCCTCACAGCGCTAGTTCTAAGAATATTGACCTAGATGTCGGATTAGATGACATATGGCTCCAAGTTTGCAGGTAAGTAAAGGAGATTGTTATAATTTAAAACCACCGCTACAACAATATTCAATAGGGGAATCTGTTCTGTGTTTATAGCTGTAATCATTAAGAGAAATGTAATAAGCATAAAGATGAAATTTTATTTTAAAAATCTGCAAAACTTTGAGTCCCAATTGTCCATCTCCAGAAGAACAAAATGGTGAATGGAGGATGATGTGAGAGAGAATAAAAATTCTATGACTCAAAACAAATCATTTTCAATTTTCTCTTGTGATTTCTCCAAATACTGTAGCTCTTAAGTTAATATAAAGTAGTGTTCATTGCAAAACCCATGCTTATTTACATATGTATCATTTCTATAATTTTATTAAATTACTTTCTCATGGACTCATAGATGACTCCAGGGATCAGAATAAAGCACACTTTGTCTATCATCTTATTCTGCATCATGGTATCAAATATGCTATTTTTTTAGCTTAGTATAGAAAATTTGAGAAGGTGGCTTTAGGAAAAAAATTCTCATCTAATTTGAAATGATAATAAAGGAATCCTCCTGGGTTAACAAGGGAAACAGTCATAAATTCAACTCTTCTTCAGTGAAGATGCAAGCATTAAGTTATTATAAAAGATGTTACTCTTGCACAGTAATTCTAGCTTTACCTATTTATTTCCTGACCTGTGCTCCTGCTTTCTGCTAACCTGCTCTTTTCCCTTCATCCCCTCTCTCTCAAAGAAGAATAAGGAAAGATGTTTCACTCAGGGAGTAAATGAGGCTTACAAAAATATCCAAACAATCTATCAAACTACCCACAAAAGCCTACTCAGAAACAAGTTCTATAAAAAATTAATTTCTCTGGGGGAGCCTCTAGACATCACATAGTTCTGAAGTTTGATTATTATGTTGAATAAAAAATTTATATATGGATATACATATATATGTGTATATTCACATATGCATATGGTATATGTATATGTAAAGGGCCAGGTAGTCTGGAGAAGTATACTTGAAACAAGATTATTTACAACAAGGTGTTAATTCAGTGGAATTGATGAGATGATAGTTCTTTAGTATACATATACTGAGTACTTAGAATGGTGTTGTAATGATTCTCTAGTTCACACATATTCAGTATGCTGTAATGATGTAATCATGTATTTAAGGGCTGAGAGGACTGGAAATGAGACATTCCATTTTTTGACCATCCTCCTGGTGGCTCTCCTGCCTCCTGCGCTCCTCCACTAAGATCAAGGCTGGTCCTGAGATCCTCCAGAAAGCTAGCCCGAACATTACATGTATATATATATACAATATTTCAATCACAATAGGTAACAGTGAGCCTGAGATTTAGGGGTAATATATTGGTTAGTAATGCCTCATTCCTAAATAGAGATTTGGAGAAGCATAATATTGTTATAAGGCACAAATCTTAGTCAGGAAAGGTCTTGACTGAGACATATACTGTCTTTGTGATTCTGGCAATTCATTTATTCTCTCAGCATCCTAAGCATCTTATAAGGCTAGAAATTGCAAAGAATGTGCTGACTTTCATCGGTAGTTTCCTTATTTGGGAATTGTCTCTACCTTAAAATCATTTTTTCTAGTAAATTTATTTATTTTAATACACATTGCTTTTTGAATCATGTTGAGAGGGAAATATCAGAGCAAAAGAGAAAAACCATGGGAGAGATTTTTTAAAAAATGAAAAAAGAAGAGAACATAGCATGTGTTGATTTACATTCAGTCTCCTTCTCTATGTTAAACTTATTATGCCCAACCTCTATCACATAACAATGTTTTATTTTAATAATGCCCATTTTATAGGTGTGAAAGCTTTGGTTCCATTCAGATAGCTACTAAATATCTCCAGCAAGTTTTATATCTTTTTTTTTTTTTTTTTTTGGTAACTTGAGAGTCACTTCTGTCAAATCTAGTTCTGGATGACAGAGTCAGAATCCAAAAACATATTGCCTCTCTGGGGCAAATTGAAGTTCATTTTCCAGAATAAGTTTTAAAATCTCACCTGTTGGTTTAAAATACCCACTTTATGAACAGAAGGTAATATTCTATAAAATATGTTTTTTTTTCTTTTAGCTTGGTTTCTTGGTTTTGGTTTTGATTTTTGTTTGTTTTGGTTTGAGATTGGATTTTTTTATGTGTGGACTCACTGTGAGTCAACACTGTGATAGCAGAAAAAATCAAATGAAATCTTACATGGCTATAAAAGAGAAATAATGGTCCAAGAAAAGTGATGTTGCTAATCTCCTTTGCCTTCCTCAGATCACATTTCCCAATCCTTCTTAATTTTAGTGCTTCCTCTCTCTTGATTTCCTATTTATTCTGTATATATCTTGTTTGTCCATTATTATTTGCCTATTCTTCCCCAATGTATTATCTATCTTTTGCCTTTGTTTGTATACCCCACACTTATAACAGTGCCTGAGACATAGTAGCTGTTAAAAATAAATGCTTATTGTCTGACTATCCTCTGGTATTACATTCATTCAAATAACAACATGAATAAACCGGAACAGAAGTATCAAACATGGATCTTCCAAGTGGGTCTCAAAGCAGATTACAATGTAATTGGGAAATATTTAACAAAATAAATAAAAATATAATATAACATTAATAATGTTAATATGTTTTCTCAAATCAAAAGGTGGCAAACAGGCATTCTTACATGCAATTTATTATTACATACAAATTATTCTGTCTGAGTTTAACACCATTGAGCTAAAGAAGAATAACTAGGGTGGTGAGTCCCAGACAACATGCTTCTTGAAGATCTGATAAAAGAAATAGAAATGCTTATCCTACAGAAGAGAAAGATGCTATATGGCTTGATGGGGGAGGGCAAAGTGCGCTTAACATCTGTCTTCAACTATCTTAAGGATCATTATAGTAGGTAGGGATTACATTGTTTTATCCTGCTTGATACCTGGGAAAAGAACCAAGAGATGAATAGAAATTACAAAGAGGGAAACTGGGGCATGGTATAATGGAAAAGCATCCTAATGCTCATTATTGTAGAAAATTGGAATGGGTTTTCTTTCTTTTTTTTTTAAATTAAAGCTCTGTATTTACTAAAGATATGCATGGGTAATTTTTCAAAATTGATCCTTGCAAAACCTTTTGTTTCAAATTTTCCTCTTCTTCCCCCACCCCTCCCTTAGAGGACACATAGTCCAATACATGTTAAATATGTTAAAATATATGTGAAATCCAATATATGTATATATATTTACACACTTATTTTGTTGCACAAGAAAAATCGAATCAAGAAGGAAAAAACTGGGAAAGAAAACAAAATGCAAGCAAACAACAGAAAGAGTGTGAATGCTATGTTGTGTTCCACACTTAGCTTCAAAGTTCCTCTCTTTGGGTATAGATGATTCTCTTAATCACTGAACAATTAGAATTAGTTTGAATCATCTTCTTGTTGAAGCTACATCCATCAGCATTGATCATCATATAGTATTGTTGTTCCTGTGTATAATGATCTCCTTGTTCTGCTCATTTCACTCAGCATCAGTTCATGAAATTCTCTCCAGGCCTTTCTGAAATCAACTTCCTGATCATTTCTTATAAAACAATATTCCATAACATTCATAACCGAATTTATTCAGTCATTTTCCACTTGATGGGCATCCACTAAGTTTCCAGTTTCTTGCCAAACAAAAAGGGGTGCCACAAACATTTTTGCACGTGTGGGTCCTTTTCCTTCCTCTAAGATATCTTTGGGATATAAGCCCAATAGAAACATTGCTGAGTCAAAGGATATGCACAGTTTGATAGCTTTTTGAGCATAGTTCCAGATTGCTCTCCAGAATGGTTGGATCTGTTCACAACTCCATCAACAATGTTTCAGTGTCCCAGTTTTCCCACGTCCCCTCCAATATTCATCATTGTCTTTGCCTGTAATCTTAGCCTATCTGACAGGTGTATAGTGGTGTCTCAGAGTTGTCTTAATTTGCATTTCTCTGATCAAAAGTGATTTAGAATACCTTTTCATATGACTACAAATAGTTTCAATTTTTTCACCTGAAAATTGTCTTCATATCCTTTGACCATTTATCAATTGGAGAATAGCTTTGGAATGGGTTTTCTTTGGCAAGTAGGAGTTTCTTCTAAGTGGAAGTCCTTAGGCAAAAGACATGTGTCATGTATGTTAAAGCAGGAATTCTCTTTAGAGGTGAGTTGAACTAGATAGTCTCAAAGGTTTCTTCCAATTTTGCAATTCATTGATTCTGTGACATTGTGAGATAAATACATTAGTTGTTAAATTTGTTATAACATTGTCTGTACTGCATAGGGAATAAGAGTATAAATATACACAAAACAAAATATGAAAATAGGCACAGTTTTGTCATTCTGTACAGTTAGACAGAAGATGAGCTATTAGAATCAGAAAAAAATATTTTCTCCTCTTTTCTTTAAGCCTAGAAACACTCCTTGTCCTCTTCCTCCTTCTTTCCTCTACCTTTTCCTTCTTCTACTTTTCCTTCTCTTTCTTCTCCTCCTTCCTTCCTTTTCTCCTCTCCATTTCCTGCTCCTCTTCCTCCACTACCTTTTCCTTCTTTTACTTCCCCTTCTCTTTCTTCTCAACTTCCTTCCTTTTCTCCTCCCCTGTTCCTACTCTTCTTTTATCTCCTCCATCTCCTGTTCTTCGTTCTCTTCCTCTTTCTTCTTCCCTTCTTCCTTTTCACTCCAATTCTAAACAAGACCTATGTAATAAATAGTAAAATAATCCAAAAATCTTTTGCAAGACTTTTCCAGAGCTTAGAGTTTCTAATGTTCCTTTTTAATTAGAGAAAACCATTCACTTTTCCTTTTAACCTCTACAGTGCCATCTACTGTAATAACTCCAGGATTCTTGATGTTTGACATTCTACTTTAAGATGTCAGATTCTTTGCATAGAAATATATTATGTTTAGGTAGATTCAACAAAAAGTAGCTCCCATAATCTCAACTTTCCAATTTAAAAAATTTTTATTTTATTGTTGTTTTAGAAGACCCAATGAAAGCAAATTAGTGATCTTGCTGTTAGAAGAAATTGTTCAAGCAAAGGACAGATGACAATTTGTCTAGTGTATGGAAGAATACATTTCTACTTTGGGCAGGAAATTGAACTAGATAAAACTTAAGAAATCATACAGTTCCTCAGGTATTATATAATCCTTTTTGATAATGGGGAAACAGAAACACAGGAAAAGAGAAACAGATGGTGATGTGGTTTGGTGGTCATGCTCTAGGACTAGAGTCCATAGGACTTGAGCTCACATGGAGCCTCAAACACTTACTGTGTGACTATTGACAAAAAACTGTCTTAGTTATTTGTAAAATAGGAATAATCTATAAAAGATGAATAATAATTACACCTGCTTCTCAAAATTGTTGTGAGAATCAAACAACATAATAATTACAAAGCACTTACTCATAAATAAGCACTCTACAAATGATAACTATTACTGGTATTGTTTTTCAAGGTTACCCAACAGATTGTGATATGGTCAAGACTGAAACTCAAGTCTCCTGTGTCTCAATTCAATTGTCTTTGCACTACTCCATCAAGGAATGTTGGAGAGATATCAACTTCCAATTCATGAGCCTTAACAGCCAAATTAAATTTAAAAGCAGTCTTCACAGATATTCTCTCAATAACATCATATCCTTAACAAACTTAGCAATGTGACCCACATCAATAGGCTGCAGTAAATAAGTTAGTTGAGATGCTTCTCTTCCTAGAAGGAAAATAACAAGTGGTCCATTTCTTTCCTGGTAGTCCTCCTTAAAGCTTGTAGGAGCTTCTCTGCCCATTTAAAGAAACTATGTTCCATGTTGTTTAAAAAAAAAATCTTTGGTCTCTGAACACTAAAAAAATCAGTACTGTTGGCCACCGAATTAGAAGACAGGGGAATAAGGTCAAACAACCAGATACAAAAATGGGATAAGATAGAGTTGGTATGTTATACAGAAACTAATTCTTGACCTACTTATCATGCATGGGATGAAACTTGAGATCCTTAGTCAGATAAAGACTAGTTAGGAGGAACAATCAGGGTGCTCTTTCCCTGCAGTCATGAATGGGTGGATCCTAAAGTAGCACCAAACTCCCCCTCAAAATAGAAAAAAAAAGTTTAATTATATACAAAGATGGTATTGCCACCCTATTGTCAGTACAGAAAAGAAAATATTCTTTTTTTTTCTGGTTTGGTGAATCACAGTATCAGAGAATTTGAGAATTGGAAGAGGTTTATTAGCCATATGGTCCAACTCATGAATAAAAATAATTTTCACTATAATCTACCAGACAAGTAGATATGCAGACTTTTTGAAGAGCACCAAGGTGGAAGAACCCACAACCGCATAAAACAGCCCATTCCACTAGCAGTTTCTTTTATACCTTCAAATATGCACAGTGCTTTCCTGTCTTAAAAAATAAAAAATCCTTCACTTGGCTCTTATGTCTTCTCACCCATCACTCTATATTTACTTCTTTCATAGTCAAATTTCTTGAATGATTTGTTTCTGGCAAACTAGCTTCTTTTCTTCTCAGTGGAAACTATACTTTCCCAAGAACTCCCTAAAAAATAATCTAATGGTTATTTTTATTCCATGTTAGTTGTGATTTTTTCTGGAGCTAATTATACTAATGACCATCCCCTTCATTCTGAGAACAGTTTCCTAATTTAGCTTCTAGGACCACATAGCCTTCTTTTGTATGGACTCATTTTGGTGTCTGATGAAATCTATAAACTGGTTCTCAGAATAATGTTTTCAAATGATTAAAAGAAATGCTAAATTTCCATGATAGGTTACTGAAAAATATAGATATTCTTGATCCTTCTCAAGTTCACAAACTCTCCTAAAAGCATGATAGCTCTCATATTGAAGAATAGAAATCTGTATCATTTCTAGACTTTTTCCTACCTTTGACTGATTCTTCTAAATTTCCATCCCATTTTTCTGCTTTCCTCTCACCACCTTAATTCTGACTTGAGAGTTCTTTAAAGCTTTCTTCTGAGTTATTTGCTCCTTTGTAATTAAGCTCTCTCTTCTGGAAATCCCATTTATTCCCAGGGCTTAATTTTAATGTTTCCAAATAGTGAATATTTTACTTTCTTCCTTTCTTCCTATCTTGGTTGTATCTCCATTTATCTGGATTTATATTAGAAAGACATCTTAGACTTTACCTGGTTTCTCACTGCATTCACTACATCTAATCAGTGACTAAATCTATTTTGTTTTTTCTCTAGAATATTTCTCCCATTACATTTCTTACAATTTCTTACCTCCTAATTGCACAACACTTAGAATATTTTAGTAACTTCTTATTTGAGGCTCTTATTTGTCTCTTCCTTTTTCTGTCCATCTAACTGCCACATTAATCTTTCCAAAACATCACCTTGGTCATAAAACTCCCTGAACATGTATTGGGCTCTACCTCTTCTGTGAATATGTCAGTGCTATTTCTCTTGTTCCAAATGCCTGATCTCTCAATGAAAGCTTACCCATTCTTCATAAACCAGAATCTCCAACCTTCCTTAAATAAGTCTCACGAAAATTATCTTGCTTGGAAATCCTAGAAAGATTTAGAATATATGCTATTTTATCGAATTTAAAAAAAAAAACCTTATAATTACCATCTTAGTTGTATTATGTCTTGACTTTGCAACAAGAACATGCCCTTCTGAAAGGAAGGAATCCCACATGCAAGTATAATCAAAGATTTAGAGCTCAAAGGGACATTAGTGATCAATTAGCTTAATCTCCTCATTTTATACACCTAGGGCCAGAAAAGTAAAATGACTTTCCTAGAGTCACACAATTATTAAGTAGGAGACTCTATGCTTGAACAAGGGTTGTTTTTGTTTTTGTTTTGTTTTGTTTTTAATAACTTAATCCAGAATTCCTTCCCTTAAGGCCATTTGCAATTAGCATGGTCAAGGAATCCAATGAAATGGTCACATTATATGAATTTGTATTAAATGTTTCCAGTGGGCTAGGACCAATTACCACATTTTACATGCTTACAATTTTAAATTGTAAATAGTGACCATTTCATGGGATTCATTATTTGTATTTTGGGAACATAGCTGCACATCATACATCCCCTATCTTATTGTTGCTTATTTGAGGGGAGGGGAAGATTCTTTCCCCCTTTCCACCTTCCACTACTACATAGTGTAAAGTACTGTACCTTGACCCAAAAAATTTTACAAAGTAGCTTCCATTCCATCTGAAATAATGCAATCTCAGAAGTGGGTAGGTCATTAGTGATTAACTCCAAATTTTCATGACTATTTAAAAGCCGAGGCCTGAAAAAGTTAAAGGACTTAGTCAATCCAGCTAGTGATAAAGATACTATTAGAATCTTGATCTTTGGACTTTGCCTTTGCCATCATTCAAATAAAATAGTGAAGAACTTTGCAAAATTTTAAGTGCTATATAAATATAAATATTGGCTATTATTATTATTGTGTTTTTTTATTAGTTATTTCAAATTGGCTCAAATCTCATACTCTCTCCTTTTCCAAATCATGATTTTTAATATTCCTGGGTATCCTCTTGTGGATTCAACTTGATTCCATTTGATGTATGAGACACTTCAATTTGCAGCACAGGTAGGTAATTTGGATTGATAAATTAATAATACATTGAATTCATTAACTTCAGCTAATCCAGCCAAATGAATTAAAAGAAAGTATGAGAAAGTGGGGGAGGTATTAGATAAGTGTAGGCATTAAGACTTTGAACAAAAGCATAGAGCTACATAAAAAAGAAGCCACCTCCCATGCATTTAGAAAGTTTAGCTAGGTAAATCTCTATGCCCAATTCATTTCTTTTTTCTTCACTTGGAATAGTTGCTCAATTGGGGAGGGATGAAGTTGGGGAGGGGGAGATTGTCTGATAATCCAATATGGTTATTTCAATGAGAAAGAAGCAATAGTTAAAACATTAAATGGAAATTTTTAAGAGGGAGGTGGTGATGTTAATCATTTTCATTTTTGTTCCCTAGAGAAACTATGATAAAACTGGGGTAAAGATCTGGAATGTGCAATTGACAGAGACATATGGAGAGCATGTTTTCATAATATAAATAAGCTCTTTATCCTCTTTGGGATGCACACGATCCAATTTAAATTACCTCATATAACATATGCTGACCTTATGGATCAACAGTTTAGTATTCCAGGCATATTTATTTCCCAAAACTAACCTTGTAGGATTGAGGTCACTCACTTATTGATTGCTTTTGGTCATGGCTCCTATTGATCATTTTCTGGTCACAAGTTCAGGTAGATCTTTCAGAGCATTTTAAAGTTTCCTTTCCAGTACCCCTGTTCTTGTTTCTTAAATGACTCATGTTGTAATTTTCCAGCTGGCTTTCCTAACAGGAAGCATAAAAGTATTCATTCAACTGAGATGAATTTTGTGTTCAGTGCCTTTCTAAACTATCCGTAAAAATAATTTCAAACATGTTCATTGTTGAACAAGCACAGGGGAATCAATATAAAGGGGATCATGTAGAAAACAATTGCTTTCAAACAACCTTCATTTCCTTGGAAGACTCCCCCTACCCTTGAATCATTTCCCAGGATCCCACAGTGATCCCATCTGCTATGATCACTGGTGATGAGCATACCTGGGTAAATAGATGTCATACATCTAAATGAGTGACCTTTCTCAACTTACTTAATTTCAAAAGGGGGTTGGTGTAAGTGTATAACACCAATTTAGAGTCAGAGAAAATGGGTTTAACTACTCTCTCTGTCTCATGATATTGTGACCTTGGACAATTCACTTATTTCTGGGTCTCAGTTTCCTCATTTGTAAAAGAAGTAGACTAGATTTCCTCTAGGGTCTTTTAATTCTCTAAATATATGACCCTATAATCTTATGCAAAGGCCTTTTTTTTAAATTAATATGATGTATTGGGGAATTTCTTAGTCTTGTTTCTTGACAGTTGAGAGAGACTCTCATCCACCAAAAAGTACACAAGATTACTTGCCAAATTTTGTAAATTCAACTTCTCTAAAATCTCTTGTATGTAACCCTTGGCTCTGATTTACACCCCAAGTACACTTCTTCAAACCCTCATCTTGAATCTGGATTATAGCAACAGTCTCCTAGTTTGGCCTCCCTGCATCTATTTTCTCTGCTTTATAACCCATCATTTATTAATTGTCAAATTGGAATTTCTATAGTAAAGTTCTAATTATGTCAGTTCCTCTACTTCGGAACACCAACAATTCTACTTTATCTTTAAGATAAAATGCAGACTCTTCTGTTTGACATTTAAAGCCATCCACAATCTGGCTCCAACTTTTCTTTCCAGATCATCACACATTGTTCTCCCTCACATGTTTTAATTTACTCTATAGTACACTTGTCACTTGCCTACAAACCTTTGCACAGGTTATCCTCCATACCTAGAATTCATTCCCTCTATAGTACTGCCTTTTGGACTCCATGACTCCATTCAAGGCTTAATTCAATTCCAATTCCTTGATATTTTCCCCCAATTTCTCCAGTTTGGTCATGTTTACTTATTGTGCATCTAATTTATATTTTAATATATTTAACATCTACTGGTCATCCTGCCATCTGGGGGAGGGGTGGGAGGTAAGAGGTGAAAAATTGGAACAAGAGGTTTGGCAATTGTTTTTTTTTTTTTTTTTTACATGACCGAAACGTTATTTTGCTGTACAAAAAGAATCAGACTTTGAAATATTGTACAATTAGCTTGTGAAGGAAATCAAAAATTCAGGTGGGCATAAATATAGGGATTGGGAATTCAATGTAATGGTTTTTAGTCATCTCCCAGAGTTCTTTCTCTGGGCGTAGCTGGTTCAGTTTATTACTGCTCCATTGGAAATGATTTGGTTGATCTCATTGCTGAGGATGGCCAGGTCCATCAGAACTGGTCATCATATAATATTGTTGTTGAAGTATATAATGATCTCCTGGTCCTGCTCATTTCACTCAGCATCAGTTCATGTAAGTCTCTCCAGGCCTTTCTGAAATCATCCTGTTGGTCATTTCTTACAGAACAGTAATATTCCATAATATTCATATACCACAATTTATTCAGCCATTCTCCAACTGATGGACATCCATTCAGTTTCCAGTTTCTAGCCACTACAAAAAGGGCTGCCACAAACATTCGTGCACATACAGGTCCCTTTCCCTTCTTTATAATCTCTTTGGGATATAAGCCCAGTAGTAACACTGCTGGATCAAAGGGTATGCACAGTTTGATAACTTTTTGAGCATAGTTCCAAACTACTCTCCAAAATGGTTAGATTCGTTCACAACTCCACCAACAATGCATCAATGTCCCAGTTTTCCCACATCCCCTCCAACAATCATCATTATTTTTTCCTGTCATCTTAGCCAATCTGACAGGTATGTAGTGGTATCTTAGAGTTGTCTTAATTTGCATTTCTCTGATTAATAATGACTTGGAGCATCTTTTCATATGACTAGAAATAGTTTCAATTTCTTCATTTGAGAATTGTCTGTTCATATCCTTTGACCATTTTTCAATTGGAGAATGGCTTGATTTTTTTATACATTTGAGTTAATTCTCTATATATTTTGGAAATGAGGCCTTTATCAGAACCTTTGACTGTAAAAATATTTTCCCAGTTTATTGCTTCCCTTCTAATCTTGTCTGCATTAGTTTTATTTGTACAAAAACTTTTCAGTTTGGTATAATCGAAATTTTCTATTTTGTGATCAGTAATGATCTCTAGTTCTGCTTTGGTCATAAAGTCCTTCCCCTTCCACAGGTCTGAGAGGTAAACTATCCTGTGTTCCTCTAATTTATTAATAATTTCATTCTTTATGCCTAGGTCATGAACCCATTTTGACCTTATCTTGGTGTACAGTGTTAAGTGTGGATCAATGCCTAGTTTCTGCCATATTAGTTTCCGGTTTGGCAATTGTTAATGCTGTAAAGTTACCCACGCATATAACCTGTAAATAAAAGGCTATTAAAAAAAAAAGAATTGCATTAAAAAAAATAGAATAGGAGTTCTAAACCTTTTTTGTGCCATGAACACTTTTGGCAGTCTGGTGAAGCCTATGGATCCCTGCTCAGAATCATGAATTTAAATAATTGAAAAAAATTAACTTTCTATTAAAGATTAATGTAAACAAATAAATTTTTTCTCATCTAAGTTTATGGACCCCTTCAAATCTGCCCATGGAGTAGTCCCAACCATGGACCCAGATTAAGAATTCCTAATCTAGAGTACTCAAGATTTTTAAATTCAGTTTTAGAACCCAAATAGATGAATTGTAAGCTTCACTTTGTTCCAAAACTTCTGGAAATAGGGTGAGATTGTGTATTCCTGAATATCTGAGTCTTTTTAGAGAATAACTATATAGAGAATAACATCAGGAATAATCATTTTTGTTCAAGTCAATATTTTTCCCATACTTCGTTGAAAGGGACTAGTAATTCCAAGATAGACCTACCTTCATCATTGAGCAAAGTCTCAATCTCATCAGTTTTTCTTGCCATTTGTAATGTGAATTAATAATTATAAGTGTGAGGAAAAGAATGCACTACTTCCAATATCAATGAGCATTACTTTAGCTTGAATAAAATGAACTGTGCACTATGGGGACCATAGAGTAAGGAAAATTAGTCCAACCTAAATTACCTAGGTTGATATGATTATAAAACTATAGGATAATATAGTTAAAAGTTAATATAAGGTGCATGAATACAATTTCCATTTTGACTTTTTGAATCTTGGGGTTAAGTCATGAGAATATATTGGAAGCTTGAAAAGGGCATGGTTTACTATTGATAGGATATGGGTCTAATGAACAGACCTCTGCTGAGTAGTAATTACTATGCACAAATCCAACCTGTTTGAACATAGACTCTTATGTAAAACAGTATGTGTTGTCAATACCAATTTACTCCTGTTTCCTGAGTTATTCAACCCAATGAAAGTCGAGGTTCTTTCCAGCTGTCTGAGAACCATCCCTCACTATTCATTCAGAACACATTCACAGGAAAATCCCCCAGGTTTCATTTCTGAGTGCTGGCAGCATTTTAAGGTTGAGCCTTTAACAGCCAAATGGCTCAGTTCAGCAATAGCTCAATCTCTATTTCT
This sequence comes from Sarcophilus harrisii, assembly GCF_902635505.1. Taxonomy (NCBI): domain Eukaryota; kingdom Metazoa; phylum Chordata; class Mammalia; order Dasyuromorphia; family Dasyuridae; genus Sarcophilus; species Sarcophilus harrisii. The sequence continues at coordinate 167,493,780 of NC_045430.1, forward strand.
TTTGCTCCCTCTTATAGTCCTTTCTTAGGGAAAATGCCCAAGGCTGCCCTCCTTGATTTTCATGAAAGCTTTTCTCCTACAAAAAGATTATGCGAGTGGCCTCCCAAGTAGTCCTCTATGTAGACTTCTTGGCTATCTTTGCAACCAAAAAAATGCTGTGACAGTCTGCAAGAATGTCTAGTTATTACAAAATGCTAACATAATCATGTACTTGACGAGAATCCCATGGCTTGAATTTTTAGGACAAAATTGAGATCAGTTGTCCCAATTTACTAAATAGTAACCTGTGTTGCCTTCTTTTTCCTCCATATGAATACCAAAATTCTTATCATTACTTATTTTTTTTTCTTTGTTCCTCTAAATGGACAGGGAAAAAAAGATCTCTATTCACACTTAACATGCACCAGAACTTTTGTTCATAATTAAAGTTGTAAGATAGGATATAATTAGGAAAATTACCATAAATTGAACCTGTATCAGGAATTGTTAGGCTCAGAGAAAGCATATCCTGTCATATTTAAACAATTAACTCCCCTTTCTTGTTTTCTATCCATCTGTACAACTCTCGTACAATTTGTAGACTAACTGTCAAATAGCCAACGTAATATTATCAGTGATTTACAATGTTTTATTGTTAGGATTTTCACTCCTTACCACCAACATTAGAATCATCTTTTTTCAATAGTTTCCTGACTTTGAAAGGTTCCCTACCCTCCTCCTTCTTCTTATTTCCTACCAGAGTAGAATGTTAAATAGCCCTTATAAATCTCTGCCAAAAGGACATTCATAGCTGTGCCTGAATGGTCTTTTACATCCATTTAAACTAAAACTACTGTTACCTTTCAAGTCTCTTCAAAATGTCTTTTGTATAAGATCTCTAGCATGGTGAGATAATACTTTGTTTTGATATTAAAGGGTAAACAGCCACTTCCTTTTCTAAATAGCCCCCAGAATTGTCTATAGAAAAATTTCCTGATCTTCTGAGGAAGCCAATTTTGCTTTGAATCTTGTTATTAGCATACGTGCATACCAAGGGTCTGTGATTTCAGCTGTACAGAAATTCATTCTACTAGCCTACATTCTAACATGATTATCACTTAATAGATATGCCTTAGGAAGTTGTCTGAAACTCTAAGGGTCTAAGTAACTTATTCAAGATTCATACAAATATTACATGTCAGAAAGGGCATTTGATCTTAGATGTTCCTGACTTTAATTTTAGTCCTCTATCCACAAAATTAACTGACTCATATACTCAGACATATATATATATATATATATATATATATAATTATACTTATCAATCAGTCAAATTTATCAATTACCTGTTCATTTATATACATGTATACTCATACTCTTTTGAAAGCTGAAATCATAGAATATTTTCAGAGCTGTAAAATTAGTGCAAATTCTACCAAGAGTACCATTCCAATACCTAATTGCTATCTCATTCTAAGAGTTTTTAAAAGTTTAATTATTTTTTCCAGATGAGAATTCAAAGCTTTAGTTGTTGAAAGGAACTGACATATACATGGTACTTTCCAACATATCTTGGCCCCAAGCTTTCTGTATCTGGAAAAGGAAAAGTGCCAAGTCTTAACAATAGGAAGATACTCCCTGAATTAGAAGTTTAGCATATTTTGTATTTTAAAGTAATATAACCATGTAAGGAGATACCAAGAATACTAATTTCATGAACAGCATCACAATGTTTTTTTTGAATTTGAACCTAAGGCAACCATATATTATTCTTGATCTTTTTCAAGATCAGTAAGAATGATTTATTCATGTGGTTTTAAATGACTAGGGATTCCATCTGCTAATGACTTACAAATTTTTTCAGGTGAATAGCTTTCTTACCAGAGAGTGCCTTTGGGACAGGGAAAAAGAAATGGACTAAGTGAATCACAGACAAGACAACCTTTCTCTGACAACATTTCATCTGTAATGCCAGTCACTCCACTTCCAATATAAAAATGAGAAATAACCACTTTGAGAGGTAGTAAAATGTCCATCTTCACAAATACCATTTTCCAAAGAGCACAAGGACTGCCTCAAGGACAGGGAGGCAACTGCTTGGTGCTGATGTTGCTCAGTTCCAGAGCAATGTATGTGGTGATACCACACCACTCTTTCATTCCATTAAGCTTTACAATTTTGGGACAGGGGACTCTTTTTATCATATATACAAATTTCAAACTCCAAAGACCTGTAGTCAATTTTGTGGCAGCAATTCAGCAATTCCAAACTTTTATAAAAGTTAATGGAAAGATTGAAAGTCATATAATTGTTCATGACAGGGAAATAAACCCAGGGAAAAAAGTAAAAAAAAAATCTCCATCCATCACTTCACTCGATAGATGGAATAATGAAAATATATAGGCTTTTACTTTAATACTTATTCTTCCCTGGCACTTAATGTGGGTAAGGGCTAATTTGGAGAGTATCATTCTCTAACCCATAAGTTAATGTCTTTAAGTTTAATGTTTGTATTTAAGTTATACTGAAGAATTAGTGATATTTTGAAATTTATTCATTATTGATTTTAGTCTCACAGTTGAATGAAAATTGCTTGAGAAAATTTTTTGAACTTTCCTATTTTTATCATAATGACTCTGTTCTATTCCAAAGGAATATTTTAATCCTGGTTATTGGCAAATCAAAATAAATAATCCACTAATCTTAAAACATTTAACTGACATGTTACTCTTTTTATTATTATTTATTGTTGTTTAGTTATGTATGACTTTCTATGACCCAATTGGAAGACTTTTTAGGCATAAATGCTAGAATGTTTTTCCATTTCCTTTGTCAGTTGATTTTACAGATGAGAATTTGAGGCAAACAGTACTAAGTGACTGGACCAAGGTCACACAGCTATCTGAGACTAGATTTGAACTCAGGATAATGAATCTTCCTGATTCCAAAACTAATGTTCTATTCACTGCATCACCTTAGCTGTCTTTTGTTTTAATTATTAGTTGTCCTCAATATAGATAAGAAAAATAAAAATAATTCTGTTTTGAATCTACACTCTATCAAACATAAGATGAGAAAAAATAAGAATAACAACAATTATAATATGCACTCTATCTCTCTTCTATCTTTGTTCCTAATAGAATATAAACTTTAGGTCAGATATGGTTTCATTTTTTTTTCTCTTCATACTCCTAGCATTAAGTACATTACATTATCTGTAATAGGTATTTAATAAATGTTTTTGAATGGATGGATGGATGGATGTGTGAGTGGACATCCTTAGGTGCTAATTCTTTTCTGTAGTGATAAAAAAAGGTTATTCAATAGCTAATCAGTTCGGTAATTATAAAATTAAAATAAAATAATAAGATTTTGGACACTGGATTTTAACTGCACCTGAACATATGCGAATGTGACTGCTTCAGACATTACCTCAGGCTTTCTAGACTTCACATAGATAATTAGATAGATAATAGATAATCTTAAAGTTAATCCTAATTTTAACCATCTCATTGAAGACAGTGCACTATTCAAAAACTTTCCACCTACCAGATTGACCATGCTTAATTTGATTTTCTTTCATAGCTACATTCATTCCTACTTAACTCTTTTTTTTCCCCTGTAGGCTGAGTATAAACATATGCAACAGAATATACTCAGATCTCACTCATATATCAAGTAATGACAGAAGTCAGATTAGAGTATGTAGGAGGAAATAGTGAATATACTGGCAAGGAAGAACTCCCAAAATTTAGTCTATATGTTTGCTAAATGTTTATTTTATTTATGCAGATGTGATAGGTATTCCACTTAACCTTGGGATCACTCCATTATTTGAGTTTATTGTAGGGGATGATATTTGACCAGTGTGTTGTCTACCAACTGTCCTGGCAAGGACTATAAATCAAGTTTTTAAAAAATGAAAGAGAACATGCAAGGGGAAAAATAGAGGGGAATCACTCTCAGCCCCTCCCATGAACAAATGAGTACAGTCTTCCATACAATTCCACCTTTGGGGAAAAGATCAAATCCCCAGAAAATCTACATGCCTTTATATGTATTATCAGTGCTTAGCACAGTGCCTGGCACATGGTAACCAGTTCATAAATTATTAATGACTAATATGTCAAGGTGGGTAAATCTCCCCACATGGTTCCTTGGCAAGGTCCAGAGAGTTCATTGCTTCTATATTTGCTCTGTACATCCCAGGCAAGACTTCTCTGCTGGTTCTTTCCTGCTCTGCCTATTTCTTCTCACTGACACTGATGCTTCAAAGAAGTGTGATTGCTCCTTATAATAAGACTTGGTCAAATATGTCTTTGGTTAACAAACATAGCTTAAACTCTGTTGTTCAAAATTGCAAATTCTCAATTCAGTGGTGCAGTCTAGAACTTTTTCTGTCTCAATTCTATCACATGGAGAGGCACCAGACCTCAATTCTAGTTGAGAAAGGGCAAATAAATACCTTTAGCCTCTTTCATATCTCATAGAAAATATAAAAAGGCTCAGAAACTTCTGTTGATTGCACCTGAGACTGAATAGGGAACCTCAAATGTTTTTGTTTCCATTTGTCCCTTCTAGTCCTGTTGTACTTCCTGGAACTTAATGATAAGCAGTGTGAATCACTCTAAACCTCCAATTAAGACCCACAAAACAATGGAGGGAAGCTGATAAGTAGCTGATAATTTCTACTAGCATTGCTGCTCCTACAGCAGAATTTCCATCACCTCCTATCTGTTATATTTAATGCCTTTTTAAATTTCTTAACCTCATGATCATTTAAGAATGTACAGAAGCATCTCAGTTCTTAAAAATACCATTTCCTATTCTTCAGAAGATAAAACAAAATTATTATTTAATTATTTGGTGTCATCAAGTAAAATTTCAAAAGATTGATGAAGAAGCCAAATCCAATATATTTTTGCAAGATTGCAGATCAAATTAAATAAATGTGAGAAAGCCATAAAATTGTTAGTAAATATATGCAATCAGAGAGAATTTTCTGTTAAGCAAATGATAGAAAATGTTCCTTTTTTGAAATAAGAAATTTTAATTAACATGAATTATGGAGTAAAAGATAATGAATGGGAATGATATTTTAAAAATAAGTAAATAAGCAGGATCATTAGAGAAAGAACTGGCACAAACATTCTCAAACATTAACTTTTAGTAGAAATCTGACAGTGGAAAGAATCTTAAGAAAGCTCAAGCATATAACCTATTGGCTATATATATCAATTGTAAGATATTGACATGTGTTGCCAAAAAGGGAAACTATAGAATTTTTCCCTACAAGTAGAAGGAAATAAGCATTTTTAGTGCCTATGATCTGCCAACCAACCACTGTGCTAAGTATTTTAGAAATATTGCCTCATTTTATACTTAAATGGGAAGGAGATGCTATAATATTTTCCCTTTTTAACAATGAGGAAACACAGGGAGACAAACATTAAATGAACTTGCTCAGGGTCGCATACATAGTGTTTGAGGTTGGATTTAATTCAAACATTCACTGTGCCACCTAATAAGTCAGAATAGAATTGACACCTCCCTGTTCCAAATGGAGGCATAAATTAAAAGGGCATATAAAGTGACCTTTGAAGGGGTTTTCCAGCCCAATGAATTCCTTAAATAAAAAGAGCACTAGATTTCTACATAGATCTACCCTTGGTTTTAAGGTTTTAAAAGATCTTTTTTATTTTAACTATATTTCAAATACCATTTTTTTCAAAATTTAACAATACAAAATAAATATATGAACTTAAGCTGAAGGATCAGTTATTCACACTCTAATTCCTGTATTCTTTTGGAAGAAAATAAGATTTTTGAGGATAATATTTTTCATATATTGGCCCATTGCCAATATTTCATCTTTGTTAAGTCACTTGAAAACTTGCGCTTTGATTTTCCCCTTCTAACATAGAAATAATAAAATATAGCACTTTTTTCATTACTATTAGTATTGATAGAGAAAAGCAACATAGTTTAATGGATAAATGTTGGGACAGTCAAGAAGACCAGAGTTCAAGACCATTCTGGCATTAGCAAGTCACTTAACTCCTACGTAACCCACATAATTTTCTAAAATAGTTGCAAAGCCCCTTGCCAATCTTCTTGGTTAGAACAGTAAAATCATGGGCCTGGTACCTTCCCAAAACAAACAAATATGCTTACAAGATGACATGACTTTAAGTTTAGCTATTTTAATATACTGATGGCTCTGTAAACTCATAATAGTCACTTGCTATAAATGGAAGAAGTGGATTGATTGTCGACTAATTCTTGTCTTCTCTACATCATATTTGGTTTGGTTGTTAGGGAATTGGGGATGGGTTTGAGTAGTGATAACATTTATCAGATCACATTCTTTGAATTGAAATATCATAAGGATAGTTAAAAGGCATTGACTCAGACTTGAGCAAAAGCAATTAAGCAAGACATCATCACTAGCTTTAGATTTTGAAGTGAGTCCACATAGAAAAGGGATTAGCTTTATTCTGCTTGCTCTCAGTGAACAAAATTAGGACCAACTAATGGGATCCACATGGAGCAGCTAGAAGGCTTAGTGAATAGATCCTTCGGTCTGGAGTAAGGAAGACCCGAGTTCAAATTTGACTTTAGACATTTATTAATTGTGTGAACCTGGGCAAGTCACTTAACCTTTATTTATTTTAACCCACCAGAGAAGGAAATGGTAAAGCAATTCAGTATATTTTCCAAGAAAATGTCATGGCCTTGAGGTCATGAATAATTGGACACAATTGAACAACTGAATGACAACAATGGGAGCTAGAGTTAGCTAGAACTAGAGAGAAGTAACTTTTAGCCCACTTTAATGATGGACTTTCCAATAATTAGAACTGTACTAAAGTAGTTATATACTACTATTACTACATTATGTAAGGGCAAAGTAGTGCCACCAATGGCTTACATTCATTTTACAATGACCACTTGTCAGATCTATCATAGAGTAAATTAACCTTTTAAATAAGGGGTCTAGTTAGATGATATCTTCCAGTTCTGGGATTCCATGTTTTATGCTAAAGTGAACTAGTATTTTTTTTAATAGTTTGGCATATTCAGTATATATTATGTATAATAAAACTTTTAGTGTACAACTTATTTAAAATGTAAAAAAAAATGCTTTATCCAGCTTTTTGGCTTAATGCAAAATTTTAACAAAAATCTTGTTATGCTCTAATATGCAGTGAAATAAAATTAAATAATTTAAATTTCACAGACATATTCCCTATTCATTATGCAATTTTTTACCATGACATTAATGTTAATAGGGGTTACACAGTGAAAGCCCTTTTCAGTTGACTAAAAATATAGCCTTAAGCTAAAAGCATTTCTTGTGTTAGTAATTTACAGAACATGCTTTTTGTTGGGGGAGGAACTGAGTGCAGACAATAAGGTTTCAGGTAACAGATTACCAAGGTTATAGTTTCTTAAGAGTTTTCTTTTTCCCGAAATGTTACATTTGAATGTTACATTTGACCATATTTGCTCAAGCTGAGTTTGGCAGCAGCAGTAGCAATTGTGTTGTAGGGATGTGGCTGTGGCTGCTTGAATCATTTGAAATGATCACGCTTTCAGGTGTGCTCTGTGCTGGAGGTATGTTTTGTCAGCCAACACAATGAAAGTTATGTCAAATAAATCAATCAGGATACTAGAGGCTCCTGGCATTTAACTTATGTTATAAAGAAGTGAATGAAATGTAATGTTCCATTAACTTACCCTGGATAAGTTAAGATATGAAATTATAACAGGAACAATTGGGCATATTTTCTTGTAAAGTCTCTGAGACCTCCTCATAGCATCAATCATCCCTTCATTCATAAATCCCTTTACTACATAGTACATCTGGTAGAAAGCATTCACATGAATTTTAAAGAAGAGTAGGGATTAACCTTCTGGGTTTATTTTGGTCTGTAGAAAATTAAAACAAAAGCTCATTTGAGACTGATTGTGCCACTCAAAAGCTGTTCACCATGTATTTATTTTTCCAAGTAGTTTATACAGGCTTCAGGACTTTTTGGGCTCATTAAAAGAAAAGCAGAGAAAACTGCCAGTGGGGTCACACAATGATCCTAAGGAGCACTCTTAAAGCAATATGTGCTTATATTTTCTTGGAGAGAGATTTATATGTTGTCTGTTACCATAGACAAATTATCTCCCATTGCAAGGAAATATATATTTTGTTACAGCTTACATGGGTAAACTCAGATTCCATAAGACCAACCTAGTTGTGATAGATTAGTGGATTTAATTAATTAATTCACAAGTGGATTTAAAATATGTATCTCTTTAGTCTGTCTCCCAAAATTAAATGCAAGAAATAGAAAATTACTGTCTAAGAATTTTTTTTCTTGAATGAGTAATTGCCTCCCCACCTTCATCATCCAACCTGAAAAAAAATATCCATTTGGAATTTTAATCCAATAAAAACCTAAAAAATATCATTTTGACTAAGAGCTGGGAACTGTCTGTTTTTCAGTTATCTGACAATAAGAGTAAATATCTAATCCTTATATTTGAACTCAAAGAATAGCAACTTTGAAGCATATTGATAAAAATTCAAACATTTAGTCATTCTTTCAGCAATGATTAACTATAGTATTACATTATTCTATGAGCTAAAGAAGAAAGATAAATAAAACATGTTTCTTGATCTTATTTAGTTATCTATCTTAACATTTTGCTGTGGAATTTATTGCAAAACTTCAAGCTATCAGCTTAAAAAAAATCCAGTCCAATTAATTGGCAGAAAAGGAAATAATAAGGGTATATATGAAACGTATCAGTGCTCTCCAATGTCAATTTTAGCCAATAGATGCAGCCTCCCATCTCAACAGAAAATTTCATAAAAACATCTGGACAATTAAAACAACAACAACCACAAAATTCATTCAATTACAAAATGTAAATCAATTCCACCAAGGGCCCATATGAGCTACATTTACATGTTTGTAAGTCACATAAATTTGTTATTATATCTTCGGGATATTGAATTTGTTTAACCAAAGGAATTGCCAAAGATCATCTAATAAATATAGTGATCAAATATAAGATACTTATATCTTGGCTATAAGGGTGGGATAGATTCATTTGGTCTTTCTATTCCTAATGAGCAGTATAGTGCACACTGCTTAATAAATTTGTTGACTGATAGTTTCAGAGATTACCTAATACCCTACTAGAACGATGATCACATCTTCTATGTGTATACTCACTCCATTCTTGCCAATCCTGTGGGACTGATGTCCTAAATTGGCCATCTAATGTACTGAAGGCCTCCCTCCTGTTCTCTTGCTTGACACGCAGGAATACCAGTGAAGTATATGAGCTCTAGTTCTCTCTCTCTCTCTCTTTGTGTGTGTGTGTGTGTGTGTGTGTGTGTGTGTGTGTCTCTGTCTCTCTCTCCATCTCTTTGTCTGTTACTGGTTCATCCTTTTTCTAGTCATACATTTTTCTGATGATAGAGTATCAACTATATCAACAAAAATGCAATCATATTAAAGCATTATTAAAATACAGATTTGCTAACGTGTATGAAATGATAAATTGAGCATGGTTATTAAGAAGAAAGAACAAAAATAAGGATTCTGTTTTGTTCCTGATTTGAATGATCAACCTTGATTTAATGAGAGCTGAATGAATCACTTTAAAAATAGGGCATAAAAGGAGAAGAATTTTAACAAGCCATTAAAATATGGCATATTTTCTTAAGCAATGGAAAAAATATTGCCTTGATACCCAAAATGTTTAAATAGCTATTTAGACATCCATATTCAAAGTTTATTATGGCTTTATTTTCTAGCATAAGTTGAATTCTTCAAAAATGCCCATGTGGAAAACTTATTAATATCTTACTGGAGCTTGGCATTCCCAAAGACAATTTTAGAGGTATGCGAAGCAAGAAACCATTAAAGGTATCAATATATACCTAAACTTTTCAGCTTATTGGGCAGTATAACAAGGTTAAATGATGAAAGCAGCAGTAATGTATTATTAATGTTTACCTTAACTCTTACTTCAATTTCACTCCATTTTAATAAGAGAAGAAAAAAATTCATTCAATTTCTTTCTTCAGTGGAGTAGCAATAATTAAATGATAAATGATAATATATAGCCAAGAAAACTTCATCACTATTAATTTGTTGGAACAAATTTAATAGAGGAAGTAGTAGTACAGTAAAATATATTACTGAACATTGGCTTTTCATTATTTCAACTTCTTCTATATTCAACATTAAAGTATTAAATGTGAACATATTACCTCTTCAGGTTATTGGTGATAGGAAATGCTTGAATTTGGCACCTAAGAATGAGTTCTCCTCACTTCCAACCTCAAGGAAGAGAGTGCTAGATGGCTAAAAATGCCAGCAAATTCTAAATGGACTTCAAACTCCATTAGCTTTTAATTATAGATAATCTCATAAATGTTCCTTCAAAAGAAAATCAGCAGCCTGTGAAGGTAAATTGTAAATTGATTTTTCAAAACAGAAAGGGGGAAACAATGATGTGGTCAATTATCATTTGGGCATCATTGCTTTTAATAAGACATCATTTGCCATCATCTATTAGCGACTTAGGGCCCTGATTTGGAGCTGTGAGAATTCCTTTTTGTTCCCATTAAATCCTAGAGCATCTCACCTACTATCCACTAATCCACTAGTTGCCCAATTTTTTTGATCATATGTTGATAGCAGTCAAGCATTTTTGAACATGTACCTCCTCTATGTTATTTATTTATTTTTAAATTTTATGCATCTGCTACTACATTAATAACTGTATTCCTTATATAATATATATTTTAAAAGATACGAAAAAGATTAAATATATTAGATATTATGAGTAGGGAAATGCTCAGACCTATGCACTAGGAAAATCATTATGGATTAGAGTGGGGAGAGACAAGGTAAGGAGAATAAGAATGTTGCAATGATCCAGGAAAAAGATGATGGGGACCATAACTAGAAAAGTGACTGTATGAGTAGAGAAAAGATGAAAGACAGGTACCATGTAATGGAGTAGAAATGATCATATTTTCCTACTAACTAGATACACAGAGTGATGGAGTGTAAAAAGTCATGAATGACACCAAAGTTGAGAGCCTGGCTGACCAGAGAGATGATTATGCCCTGAAAAAATGTGGATTTGGGGGAAATAATAATGTAATGAATTCTGTGATGAAAATCACAACCCATCCATAATTAATTATCCTATATGAAGTACTTTATTGCACCTAAAATGAAAAATGGGGAACTAGAGCTTTTACCTCCCAGTCAGCCCATCATCAGCTCTCCAAGTGGTGCATCAGACAATCCCAAAGTTAAAGGAATAAGGAAAGAGGAAATATTTTAATTTTCCCTATAAGCTCTAGAAGAGGGAAGTTTGGAAGTCTGTATTTGAAAGGTCAGTGTAGACTAAGGGAAGTATTGACTGATAAGCATAGAAATGATTGTTTTAAAGTACCACAATAAGAAATTGAGGAGAGAGTGGGTCCCAGTGTGACTCATATTCCTTTCCTCAGGGTTTGTTCAGTTTATAACCTCTTATAATCTTCACTGTGAAAACAATAATTGTAAAAATAACCTTATCATATAAGTATCCAAATTTACTTTAGATGTTTATCTTAAATTTAATAGCTGCAAGACCTACTACAGTGGAAATAAGTAGAAAATGATAAGCAATGAATGAATGAATGAATATGAATGAATGAATGAGATTATTATAATTTTCAAAATCTCAAGAAAAAATATATTGTATTTGTAATGGTTTAAAATCATATCCCCTCAGTTATATATCTAGCAAAGTTATTTCATAAAATAATCATCAGTTATATCTATGTGGTATACATATACATTATTTCATGATATAACTTTTATAAACCATTATACATATATGCATTTTATATAATACATATGGATTTAAATATATAATATTAATGACATGTATATGTGTTATTCAGTCTATTCAGTCTTGCCTGACTCTTTGTGATCCTATTTGGAGTTTTCTTGGCAAAGATACCACTAAAGTGGTTTGCCATTTCCTTCTCCATCTTATTTTACAGATGAGGAAACTAAGGGAAACACGTTTAAGTAACTTATGCAGGGTCATGTAGCTAATAAGTATCTAAGGCCAGATTTGAAATAACAAAGATAAGGCTTCCTGACTTAAGGCCCCATAATCTATAATTTAGATAGATTAAATAACAGTGAAATATTTGTGTGTCTATATATGTGTGCGTGTGTACGTGTGTGCATATGTTTACATATGTGTGCATGCATTTGTGTGAGTATACACATGAACAAATAGCAAATAATACAACATTCCACAGATTCATATACTTCTTAGGGAAGGAAACATTACTTACAGATCATTGTTGAAAAGAATATATTCCCACTCCAGTATGTTGAATACTAAGAACAATTTCAGTGGCTTATTTGGCACAATTGGATCTCAATGCCAAAGAAATCCAGAAGACGTAGCATACTGAAAATATATACTATCCCAGACACGAAAATATTTGTGAGTTAGAAAAAGGTCAGATTTTACATGAAGGAGAAAGGACATTCATTCTTCTTTTATGGAGCTTCTCTATCACAATTCATTCTCACTCTGGGTCTTTCCTATGTGGTATAGTTTTTGTGAGGGTCAAATAAGAAGGATTATGTGTGAAATAGCTTCATAAATTGCAAATGTCTATAGAAATTTAAGTCGTTATTAATAGCCTACAAGTTCCACAGAGACATAAGATAAGGGTGAAAGAGGAGATAGTTGGAAATCTCAAACCATGTACTGTTCAAAAACCACCCTTATCACAAATTTCCTACTCACTTGGTTTCTTCAATTCAAGAAACTTTGTTTCTTTGCTTTGCAGAGCTGCAAACCCAATTACTAATGACACCCACTTTTCTCTTGTATAATATTAAGTACTAGCATACTTAGGCAGTCTAATTCCTTTCTCTAAAGTTCATTTTCTATTGGAGATAAGATATTTCTGAAATTTTTTGCTATATACCTCTTCGCCATCTAAAAGGATAGATTGAAAGTTGGAAGAGACTTCTTGCCATCTGCTTCAGCCTATTCATTTTTACAAAAACTGATTTGAAAGAAGAGTAAATGGTGTGTTAAAGGCTACAAAGGTATTAGTAAATGTCAAGATCAAGATTTGAATCCAAGTTCTTCAGTGATTGTAGATGTTTGATAATTGCAAAATGAGGTATGAAGAGTGAAAGAAATTCTCACTGTAGGAAGGAAGAGGAGTAAAAAGAGGGATGATATTGGATACCAGTCCCACTTCTGTCCATGATTTTACTAGTAAATATGAAGCTTTACAGTATTTGGGGGAAATTTTTCTGCCAATTTACCTACCATAAGAATCTGACCTTGAGAGTGAGAAATGTGAATACAATCCCCTTTAGGACTTTATCTTGTCTTGAAAAACAACTGCCACAGACCCTTGAGAGTAAGTGTCCAAAACCCACAAAGAAGCTATTGAAAATGTCAGACAACACATTATTCTACCCTCGAATCATTTCTGTTAAGATGAATTTTAAAGGTGCCATGGAAATAAAGCTAAGAAAAAAGAAAAAAAAGCACAAAGATCCAAGTAGTGAAAGCTCATTAAGATCACCCTTGGAAACCTATCAATATATTTACATCTAGTCCTTGGATCAATAAGAATGGTAGTTCTATCCAAATTTTATTCCTTGGAAGTTACATTATTATTAAATTAGGAATTCATATTATTCTGGGCCAGAGTTTTTCTTTACACAGTAGTGTGTATAATTATACACTGCCTTTCTTTGGAAAAAATAATATTCCATGTATTTGAAGCACACATTCTCTACCTTGTTATTACAACCAGAGGTGATAGATATCAAAATAATAAAATCAAGGACTGGAAGGAATCTTTTCTAGTCACTTCTAGTTTTTAGGACCTCTGGGTGATAAGAGACCAGACTACTCTTAATAACTTCTTGTCAAGACTTTTCTGACCCTTTGGTTACTCATCTTTCTCAATAATCCACATGAATGTTAAATAATGCCCAGGGCCTGTTTAGGTATTTTTATTTCCTTCCTTCCATATTCAATGGAGAAATAAAACAGTTGGTTGCCATCCTTTTAAAATAGTGACATGTCCTCAGGGGCTTTTTCAATATGTTTCCTAGCTTTTCTCTATAATTTTTGCACATTGCAAATTGCAAAATACTGGAAGGGTCAAATTGATTGGCCACCCTTCATATACTTGAATTGTTCTTAAATGATCAGTAATCAGTCTTCTTACCCCCAGGCCAGACAATATATACTAGATTAAAATCTTGATTAAACAGAATTCAAGAAATTGAGTGTTTTGATTAATTTAATTTTATGGTAAAGCAAGAGTCAAGGAAGGGTCCATTTTGATTTCAATCCTTGTTTCTGAAAATCTGTCTAAAATGCATTCATTCTTCTACTGGGTTTTTAAAAGTCATAGTGCTATTAAGAACATTAAGCTGTTAAAACTTAAAATTACTCTGACATTTGAGATAACTTATATTAATAAGTATAATCAATATGATTCACTCTTTTGGGATGATTGAAGTGATTGATTCAAGGTCATTATTCAGAATATCACTTGTCATTGAATGTTATGTATGCATAGAATTTTCATTTATTCATTTACTTGTTAATTCAACAGATTACCATTGTACTCTTGCTGGGAATAACATGATAGGATGTAAGCCTCTTGAGTGCGAGGATGTTTTTGTCATATATATATATATATATATATATATATATATATATATTTATTTATCCTTAATGTCTAACAGAATATCTGGCATGTGTTACATACTTAATAAGGATATATTGGATAAATACATGAGCACAAGCTTTCTAAATACTGTAGGTACCAAGTTAATGTCTCATCAACTAATATGCAAAGAATAGAAATATAGGAAAAATAAATATGGCAATTTACATATTTGGGAAGATTTGGCTGGAGGAAAACTTTTTGGTACAGGTACTACCAAGACTCTGACTAAAAAATGACAGATTTTCAAGAGATGAAATAGAGCAGTGGTACTAAAAATGGGAAGGGTTAAATGTGAGAAAGGTGAAACTCCTATTCATGAAAATTGGTACCACCTTTGTAATTTATGGTTTAGAGTTGCCTAAAGTACTGAACTTTAAAATTAAGAGCCTTACTGAGGGTCACAAGGTCTCTGTCTCCGTCATTCTGTATCTCTGTATCTATCTTTTTCTTTTTCTATCTCTATGTCTCTGTATCTCTGTCTCTATCTCTATCTCTGTGTCTTTGTCTCTGCCTTTCTCTGTATCTCTCTCTGTGTGTCTCTCTGTGTGTGTCTCTGTCTCTGTCTCCTCTCTGTCTCTCTTCCTCTTTCTCTACCTTTCCATTCATTTCCCTCTCCCTCTTCCTTCCCCTTCTTCTCCCTCTCTCTCTCTCTCTCAGTTTCTCTTACACACAACCAGAATATGCAAGAATTTGGAATTCAGCCCAAGTCTTTCTAACTGAGGACAATTCTCAATCCACTGTGTCTTGCTGCACCATAAAACTGGAGGGTTGATTATTAGATACTAACTAATAGTTTCAAACCCCATTAATTTCTGAAACTTCATGAGGTTAATTCCTATGCTGCTATATCTCAGGTATAAGGTCTTATACCTGTGTAAGATACATTCGGGGGGGGGGGGGGGGGGAAGGAAAGAAGGAAGTAAGGGAGGGAGGGAAGGAATGAGGAAAAAAGGAGGGGGAGAGAAAGAAACAATGAAAGAAAGAAAAAAGGAAGAAAGAAGGGAAGTAGGCATAGAGGGAGGGAAGGAGGAAGGAAAGAAGGAAAGAAGGGAGGGAGGGAGTGAGAGTGAGAGGGAGGGAGGGAGGAAGGAAGGAAGGAAGGAAGGAAGGAAGGAAGGAAGGAAGGAAGGAAGGAAAATAATATAAAGAAAGAAAGAAAAAAATCTTCACTTTTGAGCTTAGCTACTTGTGCTAGTTGGTCTTCTTGTGAATTAACAAACTGACTTTCTACCCTTAACAAGGCAAGCAAAACCTTATTTTCCTAGAGACAAAAGATGAGTCAATGTTATCCCAGTGCATAAACACAGTGCCTGTTACATTATCCATCTCTTTATCTGTTTGTTTATTTATGCCTCATATACCTGTCAGGTTACATAGAATCACATCTGTGATGTAGTAGACAGGAGGAAGGATGGGGTAAAGCTATAAGGAAAGGATCTATATGAACAAATGTTGGGGCTGCAACATCCATTTATTGTTGGAGAGTGTCATGGGTTTCATTCACAAATACTAGAAAACAACCCAGCTATCTATTGAGCTCAGTATCCCAGATATAGGCACCAGCAGTAAGGCAACCTCCCCATTGATTATTTAGTATATCTTTTGCTTCAGTTAGGACAAATCGCATTTAGTTTTCTGTGGCTGGGCTTCAGACATTCACAATTGATATGTGAGGACCATTGCTGTAGCACTGATATCAAGAGGTCGGACACAGGATAACAATGCCTTTCATTTCCAAGGTCTTTGCAAATCATCAAGAAGTAAAAGGAATAAAATAAAAATCTCTAAAAATAGTGGGGAATCTAGACAGCTTTATGGATTGTCTATGAAATTTCTTACATCACCTAAACAATACACATTTGCTATAAACTTGGTGTTCCTGTGTGCATACTTAGGTAGACTTCTTTTAAATGATTATTGATCATTTTTTAATTTTCTGGGTTTTGATTCAGTCAAGACAATGTCATCTCCAAACAGGAGTTTATAGGGGAACTCAGCATCTTTAGGAAAATCCCTTCTATTTAAACTCCACACTAGCTATGCCCTACAACACTGACAAATATCTTTGGCAAATATGTTGTCCTGTTTTATGCCTTATTTGTTATAAGATCATTAGGTCATCAGACAGTCACTCAGTGGTTATCTATTTTAATGAATTCATTTTGAAGGAAGCTAGAGACATGAAATGGTTTGCCATTTCATGCCAGAGATAGTACTTTGAATACTTAAATTTAAGTACGATTGGAGTATGTACATGGGAACTTCCTTATGGGAGGAAAACTTTTGATTCTAACACATCAAATTTTTTAATAGCTGAAAAATAATATGTTGAATGAAGTCTTGTGTTCCTTATACTTTTCAGCCAATTGTTGATAGCAAGTTGGATTGCCTTTTACAAGTTGTTTTTAATGACCCCAGTCTTCTCTCTGAAAAAAGGACCATTTCTTAATATCAGAATTCTTTTAGTATTGCAGTATAACTGTGAGTTATGAAATACCAGTCTCTAAAGATTTTGAAGTTCAAGGTCATTCACAAGGCAATGAAGAAACACATGTTGAAAGTGAGCAGGCTGCAACATATAATGAACAAAGTCTTCAGGAAAAAAAAGTAGCACAAAGAATATCATCAGAGAGAAGAAGGAACAGATAAGGAAGGCTAGTCATGTAGTGAACATAAGAAATAACTGAAAGAAAGCCTTCATGCTCCTTTACTATCGCTACAATGTCAGAACTAGCATTTATATGTAAAACACAGGCAAGAGTGGGCCCAGATGAGAAGATGTAGATAAGTTTCATTCTGAACCAGTGGAGGGATGCTCATATCCATAAAATCATGGAGGTTTTGAAGGACACTTTCTATTATCTTTGTGTTAAAATGGATGATGTGAAAATCACTATTGTTAAATTTGTCTAAATGATTTTGATAAAATCATTAATGATGAGTCCAGTGAATCCCATTTCAGTGTTCTTTATTGATATATTGGAGGTGACAATGAAAAGAGTAGACAATGAAAATGTTGGGAAGATGTTTCCTGTATTTAAATACAAAGGTAGTTTAAGGAATTCTAAAATGTGTTTCCTAGATCCATCACATCAAATGATTGATTACTATAAATATAAAGGTCAAGACTCAAACTATTTATGAAGTGAGGGGATCATGTGCTAGATATTATATTAAAATAATATATTAATTATAATAATATTTATTAATAATAATTAATAATAATATTCCTAAATTAATATTATGAGCTACAAATTAATCATATCAAAAAGATGTTGAGATTACTTGAAAATGTTACATTTAAGAATCTTTTTGTGACTGTTAGATAAAAAACTATTTTTCATCAGGAGGAATTATTCTTCCAGTTAATAATGTATTTTACACTATACCAGATAATTTTCTCTGTTTTCTGCAATGATTGAAGCATAATTATGTAAATATAGATTAGTCAAGCTTTTGCATATTCACAGTAAGAGAATGTAAGAAACATTTGCTTCTTTTCTAAATGCCATTATTTTCACATGACATTTGACTGAATTTAGATTCTCCAAATGATTAGGATAAAACAAAATAACAAGAGAAGAAAAATATTACTATCTCAGATAGGTAAAAATATGCTCCAAGATCTTAGAGAGGATCTGCATAAATAAAGAAGCTTGGTTATATCATTTAAAAGGGGAGATTTCAGGGTGACACCTTTGGCAATAGTGATCAGTCTAGTAAAATATTTTGTCAAATGTTTTTCCAAAATGATAACGAACGTAGATTCAAGGCTCTCCTGCAATGGAATTGTGAAACTAGATTGACAAAGGTAATGCTGGACAGAGCCTTATTTCAGTCAAAGGTCAGATTGTATCAATCATTGGCAGAATAGTCATAAAGAGATGAAAGTTGAAGGTGAGTCTAAAACCAGGAGATAATTATTTTTTTAATTAATTAAACATTTTAATTAAAGCATTTTATTTACAAAACATATGCATAGGTAATTTTTCAATATTGACCCTTGCAAAGCCTTCTGTTCTCAATTTCCTCTCCTTCCCACCCTCTCCCCTAGATGGCAAGTAGTCCAATGTATATTAAATATGTTAAAATATATGTTAAATCCAATGTATTTATACATTTTTATACAGTTATCTTGCTGCATAAGAAAAATTGGATCAAGAAGGAAAAAAGGGGGGAAAAACAAAAAGCAAACAAACAGCAATTGAGAATGCTATGTTGTGGTCTATACTCAGTTCCCATAGTCCTCTCTTTGGATATAGATGGCACTCTTCATCACTGAACAATTGGAGGGATATAGGCCAATAGAAACACTACTGGATCTAAGGGTATGCACAGTTTGATGGCTTTTTGATCATAGTTCCAGATTACTCTCCAGAATGGTTGGATCCATTCACAGTTCCACCAACAATATATTAATGTCCTAGTTTTCCCATATCCCCTCCAATATTCATCATTATTTTTCCTGAGAGATGTGTAGTGGTATTTCAGAATTGTCTTAATTTGCATTTCTCTGATCAATAGTGATTTAGAGCACCTTTTCATATGACTAGAAATAGTTTCAATTTCGTCATCTGAAAATTGTCTGTTCATATTCTTTGACCATTTATCAGTTTGAGAATGGCTTGAATTCTTATAAAGTTGGGTCAATTTTCTATATATTTTAGAAAAGAGGCCTTTATCAGAGGCCTGTACAATATGAAATGTTCTGTCTTCAGTTGGTTCCTTCATCTCTTTCCAGCTGTTACCTTAATAATCTTCATCATCTGAGAAGCTTTTGCATGAAAATGAGAAATTTCTTCTGTAGAATTAAGCACTACTAACATCGAATGAC
The DNA here is from genome assembly GCF_902635505.1 of Sarcophilus harrisii. Lineage (NCBI taxonomy): Eukaryota > Metazoa > Chordata > Mammalia > Dasyuromorphia > Dasyuridae > Sarcophilus > Sarcophilus harrisii. The sequence continues at coordinate 167,513,402 of NC_045430.1, forward strand.
TCTATGGCTGCCCTCCCCCATATCACATGGTTGAGCAACCTATATTCATTAAATCCTAAAACAAGAAAGGAAGGAATCAAATCCTCAAAAAACTGATTTCAAGTCAACCCCATAACCTTTATGACTTTCTCAAGAAGATATTAGTAACAACCATTAACATAACTTTGCCATAGTTAAATTATAGGTTTAAACCCTGCATATCTTATTTCAAGATGCTTTCAAGATGCTACCTCCCCCATCATAGAAGAACTCATATATTTTTACAACCACACACTAATACTTGTCTTCTTAATTAGCTCATTAGTGCTATATGTAAATATATATTATTTACATATTTACATTACAATTGAATGTAAAAATGTTTCCCAATTTATTGTTTCCCTTCTAATCTTGTCTGCATTAATTTTGTTTGTACAAAAACTTGTTAACTTAATATAATCAAAATTATCTACTTTGTGATCAATAATGATTTCTAATTATTCTTTGGTCACAAATTCCTAAGGAGATAATTCTTTAGGAAGAAGGAATAAAGTAAAATTCATATACCAAATAGCTAGATAGTCTATAACCTGGCATGGTTGAGAAAGAAACTAGGAGGAGTCCAAAGAAAGCTCAATAGACTTTAGTGATTTTAAGCAGTAGTGGGATAGATAGGGAGAAGTATTATATGGAGAAATTTCCTGTCCAAATACACTTAGGGATCATTTTCTACACATCTAATACGACAAAAATGGTGGTGTTTTAAACAGTAAAGCTAATCTGTTACTTTTATTTAATTATGAATGTAATAGAAGTAAATGTAACAGGAATAGGTTGAGTTCTACCCTTAGTTTATTCTGGAATCATGCTTTGGCTTGCAACTTCTCAAAAAATATACTTGCTTTCTATAATTTTTTTTAAAAAGGTTTTTCCCCATTTTAAAGCAAATTACTATATTGTTAGTATTCTTTCTAAGTTTTTCAAATCTACAACTTACAGTACCATAATACCATCAAAATGTAGGACAGATTAACATAAAACTTTGATTTCATCAAGTTTATCTTCACTTTACAACACTGTCAATCTTGCAAAAGTACTGATAATCTTGCACATATTATCTAAAGTTAATGATTTCCCAGAGATACAGAAGCATATTATTAAAAAAACAGTTTTCATTTCCCCCATTATATTTTAGTCCATAGATTGATGGACCTCATTGCATCACTGTGCTTTACTACTCAATTGGTGCTAAAGAATAGACTGCCCAGCACTCTACCATCTCTGACTCAATTGGTCATACCATTGTGAAATATCCTTGTTCAGTCATTCTAGTCATGTCTAAGTCTTTATGACCCCATCTGAGTTTTTTGGAAAAGATACTGAAGTAATTTTGCCATTTCCTTCTCCATCTTATTTTACAAATGAGAAACTGAGGCAAACAGAGTTAAGTGACTTGCCCAGGGTCACACAACAAATAAATATTCTTAGAAAGTGAATGAATATTTCTGGAACATCAAACATATTTATGATCTGTCAGAATTCTGACTTCCTTATGTGGTCAAATCAATATTTTGAGAAGTTGATGAACATGATCTCTCAATACTGAGCAATTCTACAATGTGAGAATAACAAGTTCAGAGCAACTTTGCTGAAGTTCTAAAAGGTTAATTTTTTAAATCAATGATCACTAACTAAGACTTTGCTGATGAACAGCAAGATGTCATTAGATGGCCTTATTCAATTGTTTTTGTAATTTTCCTTGATAATGAGTGTACCATTTTGGATAACTGTGTACTTTACACTTCATATTATAGGGAAGACTCAATATGTTAACTATCTCCCACTCTTATATTATGAAATGATATCTAAACAACCCATATATTTTTATTACCAAGAAAGGAACCCTCCTCCCCCAAAAAAGAAAAGAAATGTGAAAGTAGACAAGTAGAGGTCTAAGATTTTCCTATTTACAAATTCTATGAGAGAATGAAAAAAACTGAATAGCTAAATAATTTTTAGTTTGAGGGGAAAAGACAGTAAAGCTCATTCACCAGTATTAAGTAAAGAAATTCTTTGCCATCAATTAATGACAGGATCATGAGATCATAGATTCTGAACTAGAAAGAACCCTTACAGAACATCTAGTCTAAAGCAATAATTTTATATATAAGAAAACTGAGGCACAGAGATATGCTGGCATATAGTAAATGTTTAATAAATACTTATTTGTTTACTATTGACTGTCATGAATAGGAATTGTTTCATTTTTTCACGTATTTACTAGCACCTAGCATAGATCTATCACACTGTAGGCATTTAATAAATGTTTGTTTATTGATTTTCCAAATTCAAACTCAGGTCCCTTGACCTCACATCTATCACTTAGCAATTGTTATAAATCCTCAAACAATAAGGGTAATTAATAAAATTAGTCTGTACAAAATAGTTAATACACAATATCACATTTTCACAAATACTAGAAAAGGAAAAAAAAACTGCAGATCCTTCAAATTGGAAGAAGAAAGAAAAAAGATGGAAATAATAGAAAAAGGTATGGCAATTTCAAAAAGAGCAGTAAGAATATGGATAGGGATTGGAACCATAATTTCATTATAATAAAAAATTCTTTCATGAAGTAATTCCTTCCACTAATGCAGGTCAATACCTCCTCTGTAATTTATACTCTTAGTGAACAGAACACTAACAAGTTAAACAACTTGTCCAAGGTGAAAAAGAATGTTTATATCACAGACAAGACTAATTTAGACCTTTCTTACTTTGAAACTGGGGATGGGTGAGGAGGAATTCCAAACTTTGAGATAATAAATTCAAACTCTGCCAACAGGAGAAGTCTGTATATTATGGGATCATCTTCTAGAAAACTGAAGGGGACTAGAAGCATCGGAGTCTGACTAAGAATGTGACTATAATGTAGGATTTTGCACCCTGTACATATTTAATTCTTCCATTTGACCTACGGATGGGCAAACAGGCAAAAAACCTGTAGGCAATTCTTTCTTAGGCTTATTTCTGAGAGCCAGACCCTACTCTTTTCCTCTTTCTATTCTTAGGAATCAAAATGAGGAAGGAAGAGTTATAGGGCACTCCTAATTCTTTAGTCTTCCCTGGCTCTGTGAAGGTCATCTTGATTTCATGACCAGAATCTTTGTGTTTGACCATTAATTGCAAGCTACATGCTACATGACAAAATTCATAAATGGACATAACAAAAACTCATAAAATGTCAAATGATAGTAAAAATACAAATGGCAGCGAATGTTGGATATATTTCCCCCATTATGCAACCACAGTAAAGAATGGTTTTAGAGGTAAGAAACAAAGAGTGAATTGATAGCTGTCCAAATTCCTTTATGTCACTGAAACTGCCTCTAACAAATCTCTTGAGGGTCAAGATTTTTTGCATCATGTAGACATCAATAATCAAAGTTCCTGAAACCTGGATTCCACAAAAAAATTTAATAATTTTATTTGAGAGAGTAATATTTAATGGAAAATATCAAATATAAAAATTGTAAGGGAAATTTTTGACTTAACAGTAAATATACAAGTGCAATATAAGTTTAAGTCAAGCATGCAAATTGTTAGGAAATTCCAAGCTCAATACAAATAAACAGTACTAAAAATATTATTGCTACATAATGAAAGTAGAGTTTTTAACAGTAAGTCTAAGATTGTACAGTTGTTCCTGAAAAGATGATGATAGGTGATCTATTATCAATATCCATTACTAGGTCTAGGTGGGCTTACCTTGACTTAAGGCAACTCAAGATTTACCAATGTCTAGAGAAAGAAAAAGAGATAGAATAAAATATAGCTGTTCATTTTAAAAGTCAGATGTCATTACTATATTTAAATTGTACATCCCTTATATTCCCTTCTTTATCTTTCTGTTCTTTTCCCACCCTGAAAAGTCACACTTTATAGCAATAATAATAAAGAGAGAGAAAAAAATCTCCCAAACAAAATAATATATATCTTTCAAAATCTACCAACATTCACAAGGTTCTATATCACTCATCCATCATCTCTACAAAGGAATGGGAGAAATCATCTTATATCTTTTCCTTAGAGACAAGCTTCATCAGTATAATTTTACAACATTCAATTTCACTCAGTTTGTTGTTCTTTTAATTATATTTCTTTATTCATTGCATTAATTGTTTTCCAGGGTTTGTTTTATTTTATTTTATTTCAACTTGTATAATTTCAAATACATGTATATCTTAACTTTCTTGATATTCATATATATCATTTCTTACATATTTATGTACCAAAATTTATTTATTCCCCAATACAATTGATGATTATAAGCTTTATTTCCTATTCTTTGTAAGAATAATAAATGCTGATGTAAATATTTTGATGTACATGGAGCTTTTCTTTTTGTCATTGGTGTCCTTTCGGAAGCATGATTAACTTCTACTCATGAATGAGGAGCTACTATGTCCCCATTTCTCCATCTTCCTAAACAAAATAGAATGAAGGCATATCATATTTGGGGCAAATCTGATTTCATGAGTCTCATCATATTCCTTTTTTCAAGAATATAAGGTTTCCCCTCATTTTCTACTAGATAGATTTCTGAGCTTCTATATATTCTGTGTCCTGCCAGTGTTGAAGGTCACTGAAGATGACTTCTTTTTCTAAGAAAGGAGTCAGTTTTTAATTAAGGGGAACTTGTCCCATTAATGTCTGTTTGAGGACTATTCCTATACTGTATTTAGCCAGGTAAGGGAGACACAGATTATTTACAATGTTTTTCACATATCTAGAAGGGGGTCAGTGATTGACTGTGATATTGACAAGAATGACTAAGTTAAAGAAGTCTAGAACACTTGGGAGCAGATGAGTCAGCTTCCTGATAATAAATCTCTCTCTCTCTCTCTCTCTCTCTCTCTCTCTCTCTCTCTCACACACACACACACACACACACACACACACACACGCACACACACACAATGATGCATTGAATTTCAGAACTAGAAGAGATATTAGTGATCATTTTGGTTCATTTTGTCATTGTATAGCTGAGAAAACAGAAATCTATGTTTAAGGGAAATGACTTACCCAACCAAAGTCACACACACAGCAATTTAGCCATGAAGACAGAACTAGAATTTGCTCCCAGTGTTCTTGCCACAACAATATATATTATGTTTAATTTACTGGTACAGACAGATTTAATATCCCTACTAAAAAAAACTGCAGAAAAGAATAGAAAATCATTTTTGCTTCCTGGAAAACTCAAAACAATTGCCCAGAAAATAAAAGGCAGAAGAGACCTTATGTACAATCAGTATTCATGAAGAAACTAATTACTTTCATCTGTAGAGGCAGTAAGTCATTATATATATATATATATATATATATATATATATATATATATATTGTTTTTTTCAAAAGCCATAGTCTTTTTTCCAATGTATCAGATATTCATTTTTTAATTATAAAGGGAATCATTAGCAGCATGCTATTCAGCCTCTCACCTTGTATTCATGGTTTAGTTATAGAATTATGGAGGCAAGCTTTCTTTTCAACATTGTGAACTCAAACTACCCTTTTGTTTCTCTCACCTACTCATGTGCTTCCTTGAAGCAGTATTTGCTTCCCAGCCACCAAAATCATTTTTCTCACATAAATCTGAAATCATACCTTCATGTTTCAAGGTTTTTGCACTCCAAATTCGTTGGCCAGCTTAGATTTTTAAAAGTCATGTATAGTAGTAGAAGGAAGTTTTCTGAAAGTTTACTAGTCATCCAAACATCACATCATTTGTCAAAGTAGAACAATATTAAGACCTTATTTCTAAGTCCCAAGTAGCTCTTGAAAAACTCTGTGACTGAACAGCCTCCCATCTTTGGCCCTCTGTTTTCTCATTCATACCACAGGGTATCTTGGACTATCAGTTCTAATCCGCATGTGCTCTATTGTCCATGATTCTGTAACATTCTTTCCTACTAGTTTGAATACTAAAGTAGACCATGTGAAGAATAATTAATAGTTCTACTAAATAGAAGAATCAGTCACTAAGAAGCTGCCATAAAGAGAGTCCAAGTATAATAGAATCAGAGAAGCTCAGTGGTAGAAGAGACCTTGAGGCCATGTAGGATGGAATTGCAAGTTCAAAGAACAGTTAGCTGACTGATTTGACTGGAGTAAATGTGTAAAAGGGTTTATTATGAAATAATTCTAGAAAGATAGTTTGGAGACAGATGGTAGAGGGGCTTTAAATGCTAATCAGAGGAGTTTGCAATTTGCCATGGAAACAATAGGAAACCACTGAACATTTTAAGAAGAGGAATGATATAGAAAGATCTGTGTTCCAAAACGATCATTTTGGAACACAGAAGAGGATGAATGAAAAAAGGAAGGGTATAGACATGGGAAGAAATCTATTGACATAATCCAGTTAGAAAGGCAATAAGGACATGTGAGCAGTCATAAGGAAATAGATTAAGAGATGAAGATATTACGTCAAAAAGACTCAAAAAATGGGTTGGATATGAGGAGTGAGAAACATTATCCATTCTCTTTGCATTCTTTTCCTCATCTTCAAGCATTCCTTATTGATTTACTCTTCTCAACAACCTTAAAGTCCTTCAATTGATCCTCTCATACCTCAAGCTAAATTTTTCCCTTTACTCAGAATACTAGAAAAGGTTTCCTATAGTCTTCACCTTAACTTTCCACTTCTGACTCACTTCTTTTAAAATTTCTAACTCCTGTGAACTGATCCAACTATTCTGGAGAGCAATATGGAACTATACCCAAAGAGCTATCAAACTGTGCATACCCTTTGATAAATCAATGTCTCTACTGGGTCTGTTTCTCAAAGAGGTCATAATAAAGAGAAAAGAAACTACATGAGCAAAAATATTTGTAGCACTCCTTTTTTTGTAAACAAGGAATTGGAAACTGCTCATCAATTGGAGAATGGCTGATTAAATTGTGGTAGATGAATATTATGGAATATTATTGTTCTATAAAAAACAATCAGCAGAATGATTTCAGAGGGGCTTGGAGAGAGTGACATGAACTGAAGCTAAGTGAAATGAGTAGAAGCAGAAGATGATTGTGCACAGCAACAATAAGATTATACGATGACCAATTCTGTTGGAGATGGCTCTTTTCAATAGCAAGGTGATTCAGGCCAGTTCCAATGGTTTTGTGATGGAGAGAGCCATCTGCAACCAGAGAAAGGACTGTGGGAATCAAGTATGGGTTACAACATAGTATTTTAACTTTTTGTTGCTGCTGTTAGTTGCTTGCATTTTGTTATCTTTCTCATTTTTCCCTTTTTAATTGATTTTTCTTGTGCAGCATGATAATTTTGGAAATATGTATAGAATTGCACATGTTTAACATGTATTGGATTATTTGCCATCAGAGGACGGGATGGGGAGGAGGGAGGGAGAAAAAAATGGAACACAAAGTTTTGCAAGAGTGAATGTTGAAAACTATCTATGCGGTATTTTGAAAAGAAAAAGCTTTATAAAAATAAAATTAAATAAAATTTCCAACTCCAAAATCTTTCATCTCTAACATTGAGCCAGAATTATTCTCTTGGATTTTCTTAAATGCTAAATCTAATGACTATATCAATGGTAACTTATTATTAGTCAATATCAAATTCACCATCTACTTACTTTAAAAAAAAAAAAACAAACTTGGGACACTCCTGTATCTATCACTACTTTACCATTTTTATGATTCTTTCAAAGATCACTGACAATGGAACTACCAAAAATTGTAGTCATCCTGGGCTAAGCAACTTCAACTCTTTGAGTGAACCTTTATTATCATTTCTGACAACTTGAATTTCAACTTCTTATTGACCATTAAACTTTAAACATTCTATTTTATCCATCCCAGATCAAAGATCTCTTTCTTTGATAAAGAAAAGAGAATGAAAATAAGAATGAAGTAGTTTTAGCTTATTACTATCAATAATGATAATTATGGTAATTATATCAACATATTCACACCATGTGTTGCCAACAATGAAATTTTTACAACTCCTTTTGGTTGTCTATAAACAATCATCACCAATCTCAACTCATTATCATATTCTGAATCTTAATATTCTTATAGTATTAAATGACTATTCCATATTTTCCTATGTTCAATTCCCTTGCTTCCTTTTCTATACATGACTTAAAAATCTAACCTGGCCAATGAATTCACAATACATTCACATTCATCTCTTTGGATAGCTCTCCCCTTTCTTATAAGAGTAATTTGTATTTGTGTTTTTACAATGTAATTCTTAGTAAACCATACCTACTATGGTAGTTAGTAAACCATAACTACCATAAATGTAGTTATAGAATTTTATACTGTGTGATTCTAATTTTTTTTCTTAACTCTTTGAAATGAACTCTCTCAATATCTAAATTTTTGTTAGGTTATAGCCATCTTGTCTTTCTTTTTTCTATCACAAATTCTAAGGAAAAAATTTCCAAGCTTTCTGTCATTTCTACCTTGGCAGGCTTCTATCAGTAGAAATAAGATACAGAATAGTAATTCTCCTCATAATATTTTCTCTCAATAAAAGACTCTAGAGTCAGGAAATCTGAATTTCTATAAATTGCATAATTTGTTAAACTCCAAATGGAATTTTGTTAAATTGTATCATTACTATTCACACTCCTTAGTAAACTACTCTATACACTGGGGACTTGTATGAAGTGTGAAAACAAGAACTATATTTCTTATTCATTCATAACTCCTTCTAGCAGAATATGACTTATTTAGAACATGTATAATACATCATATTTATACAATGTCTCATATATGTTATGGTTCTGAAATTAGGAGTGAACATTGTGGTACTGGAAAGAGTGCTGAACTTGGAATTATAGCAATAAAAATAAATACTTATGTAGCATTTTAAGATTTAGGAAAACTTTTAAAACATTATCTTAGTCTACTCTTACTATATCCCTTTGATATAGGTGTTATTATTCTCCCTGTTTTACAGATAAGAAAACTGAGGGAAATGGGATTGAAATAACTTATCCAGGGTTGCCCATCTAGTAAAGGTCAGAGGAAGGATTTGAACTCAGCTCTTCCCAACTCCAACATTTTATCTATTGCAGCACTTAGTTGCCTACATAAAAGCTTCAGAGATTTAGAAATCAGTCCCAATTCTGTTATGCAGAGAATTATTGATCTTAAAAGTTAGAATGGAATCCAACCCATACCATAATTGGATTTAACGTGAGTTCCCACCCACATGTTTACCTCAGATGTCCCCAAGATATAGACACTGGGGACCCAGTTTCTTCATCCCTTAAATGAGGGTGGGAGGAGGGGAAGGACAACAAAATTTCTTATCTTATTTCCATTTTATATATGATTTTCCTATAATTTCAAAGAAGTTAAGTGTCTCAATCAGGACTTGAGACATTAAGATATGACCTACATTTGTTTTTTGTTTATTTTATTCCAAATTATGATAATCTTTCTGTTATACATTTCATCAAATAGTAATTATAACAATTCTAAAATAATGACAATATTTATGGTAAATGATTTTGACTTTGATTTTAGATCTAATGCCCTTTCATGAGAGATGAGGGTAAGTTAGTAAATAGCTCTTCATCTGAGAGCTATATACAGAGAGAGAATAATGTTGCTCATGTTGATTTTGTTGTTGTAAGAGGGCAGAAAAGTTTTCTGTAATATTCTATTATATTATTTCAAGATTAGTTTGCTAGAACTAGACATAAATCAAAGAAGGCCTTGAAAATGATAATTTGAATGATACTAAGATTTCATTGTGTTTTCTACATTATTAGGTAAAATATGAACTTACTTCAAAGTATCCCCTTCTATTAAATATCCTATCAAGTCTTCTAGTCAATTATTGTTTTTTTAAAAAATATCATCTATGTTTATAGAATCCAAGAAGCCCTATGGTGTCTTTGCTGTATTTTTTATGAGGCAAAATGATAGAAGTGAAAAGAGTAAACTACTTTTCTTGGACAGTTGTTCTTGTTAGACATAACAGATATCATATAGTAATGTATAAAGAATTTTCTAATACCAATAGGAAACATCAGGGAAGAACTTGGCTGTACCCAGAATTTGGCAAGCACACATATAGCAACAGATCAAATGAACTTGTCACTCTGATACCTTTAATGTATAACTCATATTCAATACTACAGAAGTTCTAGGCATGGATCCATTAAGTGGCCCCATGGATAAATTGCTGGGCCTGGAAACAGGACGAACAGAATTCAAATACAGCCTATGACAATTAACTACTAGTTTTGTGACGCTACACAAAATACTCAACCTGTTTATTTAATTTTCCTTATTTGTAAAATAGGAAATGAGGACAGCAGAATTCATCTTCCTGAGTTCAAATTTGTCATCAAACACTACCTATATGATCCTGGACAAGTCATTTAATCCTGTTTGCCATAGTAGATTTATTTGAAAAAATGACCTGGAGAAAGTCAAACTACTTTATATCTTTGCCAAGAAAACCCCAAATGGTGTTATGAAGAATCAGACACTACTGAGAAATGAGTGAACAATATTACCACCAAATGGAAAAAAAAAATTAGCATCTGGCCCCCAGGTTGCTGTGAGGATAAAATGAAATGATCATTGTAAAGCTCTTGGCATAGTGCTTGACACATTAAAAACACTTACATAAGTGTTATCATTATTATTGTTATTTCTTTACAAATTTGGAATATTTACATATTCTCTGGGCTATGCCCCACCCTTGACACATACATTTATGGAATGTATATAAAGAATGTCCTTTAGAGGAAGGGAATGTGTATTTTTAACGTGCATACTATATGGCAAGCATTATACTAATTTATTTACAAAAATTATTTCACTATATCCTCTCAAAAATCCTGGGGGTAGTGAGTGAATGAACCTTACTCTCATCAGTATTGGCTCAAAGAGGAAAATGTATATTCAATGGAGATATAAAAATCTATTTTACCCTCCAGGAAAGTAGGAGGGGAATGGAATACAGAAAGGGGAAAGGGTGATAAAAGAGAGGGCATATTGGGGGAGGGAGTGGTCAGTAAAAAAAACATTTTTGAGATCAGACAGGATGAAAGGAAAGAGAGAATAGAATAAATGAGGGGAAATACAGTTAGGAATAATAATTGTAAAAAGAATTTAGAAGCAGGTTTTTCTGGTAAGGCCCCATTTCTTAAACATAAAGGGAACTAAATCAAATTTATAAAAAATTAAAAAAAAAATAAGAGCCATGTCCCAGTTGATAAATGATCAAAAGATATGATCTAGGTCCAAAAGGCTATAAAATCATGCATATCCTTTGATCTAAAAATACCATTGCTAGGCAAGAATCCCCAACGAGATTTTCTGAAAGGCCCTGAAAAGGACCTATATGTACAAAAATATTTATAACAGCTCTCTTCTCAAGATAAAACATTAGAAATTGAAGTGATGCTCATCAATGGGAGAATGTCTGAATAAATTGTGGTATACAATTATTATGGAACATTACTATTCTGTGGGATATGATGACCACGATGCTCTCAGAAAAAACAAAACTGAATTCAAGCATAGCCAAATGTACTGTATACATAGTAATAGTAATGTTCTGGGACCAGCTGTAGATGACTTCTCCACAGTACTATGATCCACAACTACTATAAAGGACTTATGATGAAAAATTCTGCCAAACCCAGAGAAGGAATTGAAGCTGTCTCTGTCTTGTCTCCTTCTTCCTCTCCATCTCACTCTACCTCTCCCTCTCCTTCTCTTTCTTTCTTTCTCCTTCCCTCTCTCCCTCCTTTTATTTTTCTTCAGTTTTTTTGCATAATTTCACATATGGCTTCTTAATGAGGACTAGGAATGAGTATAAGTGAAAGAATAGGAAACTCAAGTGTTAGAAACAAATGTAAAAAAACCTTTTAAATATAACTGGGGGAAAATATTAAATAAAGAAAGAAATCTTTGTATGTAAGTGTGTAGGTGCTATTATTATCCCCATTTTATAGTTGAGTAACTGAGCCAGATAGAAATTAAAAATTTGCCCAGGTTCACACAACTAGTAAATGTCTGAGACTAGATTTGCAAACTCAGGTGATAGCTTCTAAAACTATACATCATGAGCTCTCATCGCACCAACAACAGGTTGTAGCTAGTAGCAGCTAGTATATAACATTAGACATTGGCCAAAATATTTAATAAGATGGCATAAAAACTACAAAATACTCTGCTCCCCTGTAAGGGGGGCTGCGGAAGTGAAATGACGAAACTAGGGTGAATTCTTCCATAAACACACCTAGTGACCCCAGAAAAAATGAGTTCAAATTCAAACTACAATTGTAATAAGGGATTCCTAAGTGGCAAAGACAATCCTCAGTTCTTACTACTTCAGGATCCTCAAGTCCTTCCTCTTTCCATGTGGTCATCATACAGTTCCTTGTTGTACATGGTGTCTGTTTTCAACAAGCTGCTCATCTGGGCTTAATTTTCCCAGATCATCTTGTTTCTGCTAGGTAGGTCACTCGCTCAGCTAAGCTTCTTCTCATATGGCATGAAAACTTTTCTCTGCTGCTAGGAATCTTATATCCCAAAGTTATTTCTCTTAAGTCATTGTCTTTCTCTGCCTGTGTAGGTCGTGTGTTTCTGATCTCCTTTGAATCTAGGCTCTCCTCTTAATAAAGTAACCCCCCTAAAAGCTACCTTCCAAATAGGACAGCTTGGAAGAGAAATTCTATCATCCCCAGAAGGATGTTTATCCAATCCCCAGACTATTAAACTTGTGAAGTTCACCCAGGGCTTTGGGGTATGAAAAAAGTATTTGTTCATCCTAGATTATGTTCTTCACTCAAGAAAAGAGATGGTTGCATTTCATATAGGAACCACAGAGTTCCACCTTGTGAAATATAGTGTTGTTATTGTATTCTCTGATTACATCAAATGAGCTGGTCTCTGAAGAACAATATTCAAATCTGAGATCTTCCATTTATAACCAATGTAATCTTAAGAAAGTAATTTATATCTTTGGGCTTCAGTTTTCTCATCAATAAAATGAAGGATTTGGAAAAGATGGTTTCCCCAGTTCTTCCTGACACAAAATGTATGATCCTTAGACTGTATTTTCCTGAAACACACAGCTAAGAGAACACTTAGCTTCCAAAATAATTCCTTTTCATAATACTTTAGTTTTATATGAAGTAATATTTGCCATTAAACAAAGTAATTAGGAAATACTCAGCAGTGAAAGAAATATTCTTTAATTTATGCAGCTAAAGCACTAAATTTGGTATGAGATAGCATGTTGAAAAATAAAATATCCAATTTGCTTTAAATATATTTCCAAGATGCATACATAGTTATTTCAGGTTCTTTGCAATTCTTCTACATAATTAAGTTTCGTACTTTTATTAGTATTCATCAATATAATACTTGGACTATTTCCTGCTTGCATACACTAAAAACCCTATACATAATTCAGGGGCAGACTATTAGTCTAGAAAATGTGCAATTCAGATTTGGAAGTTGATTTCTTAAAAAGACTAGTTGTTGCTGTTGTTGAATTTTGGTTTTGAAGTTGTTAGGGTTTTTGTTTTGTTTTTTTAACTTTCAATGTGCTAGATTTTAGAAAATCTCATTCAAGCAATTTGATACAGATGGGCTGAATTGAGCTCATCATTATTGTCATATTCACATCAGGATTACATATGACTCATTTAACTTTGCATTTTAGACGATTAGAGTAAGATGGTAGAACTTGAATAGTTGGAAAAGGTTTTTCCTTGTATTCTTTTCTGAAGGAAATTGATCAGTCTTTAACAAAATAATGATAATGGTGGTGATGGTGATGATGGTTGTATATATAGAGGACTTGAAGGTTTTCAAAGTGCTTTATATCTGTTTGTTTTTTGTACTTTAAACAACCTTGCACCATAGGTACTATTAGGTCTATTTTTTAAATCAAATAACTGAGGTAGAAAGAGCAGTCCAGCACTGTGCCATTAACTGTCTTCACAAATCTAATTAAAGAGAACTTACATACTCAAATAGAAAAATTTGGCACATGGGCTAGGGAGAAAGAAAAAAAAGGACTTCTTAAGTTGCTGGTGTTTGAATTTTCCTCTTTTGTTTTATTTGTAGATAGCCATGCAGAACTAATGTGGGCTTAGGGAAAAACTAATGAGTTTTAAACTGTGTTTCAGAGAATCATGGAGCCAGTAGAACCTCAAGAGGTCTCATGGATGAGCTCCTTATATCTCGGCAGCTGAATAACAAAACCATGGGGCCAGAGGGTTAGAACTACTTATATAACTGAGATTAGTTATCAATTCAGTACAGGCTTGTTTTCTCCCCTGTGAAGCAACAGAAAGAATTCTACCTTGGGAATTAAAAGCCTGAGCTTGTTATCTAACTCTTCTACTATCTAGCTGTCTCATTTTACAGATAAGAAAACTGAACCTTGGAGACTTGACTTGCTCCAAGTCCCCCAGATAGTAAGTGGCAAAATTTGGATTTAAACTCAAATCTTCACTCTACCTTGATATTAATTTCACTTTTTCTTGTATTAAAGAAGCTTTCAAGATCCAATATTCTCTCTCCTTTTTTCTCTTTTTGTAGGACTTTATAATTTTTAATGGAAAAATGAGAGTCCTTTCAATCTTCTTGACTGGCAGAATTCCTAGATTTCTTGGCAGCAATAAAAGGAACACTTACATTGAGGGAGTTATAGATGCATTGAAGTATTGAATTGTTGAAGAGGAATAGACAATAGAATTAAGTTACATTTTACAGACCCTTTAAATGCTTACAGTTAGCATCCACAGAGGAAAAAAAAAAAAACTAGCTGTAGCTAAATGACACAGTGGGTCAGAATACTGAGCTTAGAGTTAGGAAGATCTGAATTCAAATTTATACTCAGACTCTTGCTAGCTGTGTCACACTGGGCAAATCACTGAGTGTCTCTGAGCCTCAGTTTCTTCATCTGTAATGTGAGCATACCAAAAGCATCAACTTCACATAATTATGTAAGGATTAGCTGAGATTTTGCAAATCTTAAAGCACTATGCAAATGCTATTTATTATTGATGTTGTTAAAAAAAAAAAACAAGAAAGATTTCCCTTCCTTTTTAAAATCAATATAATGTGAAAACTCAAGTAAATTTTCATTCTGTACATAACTTAGAGGGCAGCGAGGTTATTACAGTGGATGGAGCACTGGGCCTGGCGTCAGGAAGACTAATCTCCCTGAGTTCAAATCTGGTCTCAGACACTTATTAACTGGGTGACCCTGAGCAAGTCATTTAACCTTATTTCCCTCAATTTCATCATCTATAAAACGAGCCAGAGAAAGAAATGAGTCATGAAGAGTCAGACAGGACTGAAATAATGGAACAATAATAGCAACATAACTCAGATAACCTCATCCTAGGATACTTTTTCCCCCATTGCCCAGATTGTTACTTCAACTTTCCATTTCACTTTGCATAGATATAGTTTCAGATTCCTTTGCACAGACAAATGTGCACTTCTACCCTGAACGATGTAGCTAGCAATTATGGAAATCTATGGTTGATGTGAAATGAATGAATGGATGAGCAAACAGTGGAAAATCAATTATGTCCATGGTCCTAAAAAATGCTCTGAAGGATCTATGAAACCTACATATCTTGTCCTGATGTGATCTCTAAGGCATTGTCATTATTAGGGTGATTTAACATTGGTCAGTACACTGATATCTGCCATACCAATATTACTCTTTGAGGGATGATTTTAAGGGCTTTAGCATACAGCACAAAGTTTTACATGCCTGGCACATAGTGATACAGTAGAGAGTTATTTTGGAGCTCTGTTTGATATGACTTTGGCTTCCCTCTAGCTGTAATAAACACTGTAGTATTAAAAATCAACTTCCCCTCACTTTATGTGCAGTTGCAGAACTCTGCTGCCACATTACAATTCCTTTGTCAACAATCCTCCTTCCCCTTTACCTCTCTACCCCACCTCCTTCCCCATGTCTCCTATTTATAGTCACCAACTTCCCAATTAAGAAGCTGAACATTGGATTGGTATTCACATTACCGCATGATGCCTTTAACCCTTTGCTCAAATAACGAATATCACAAAGACAAAAGTATTCATTGGAGGATTACAGCCTTTAGATACTGAATTAAATAGATGATCTGAGGATTAAAAAGAAAAATATTTCTTTATTTAAATAAAATATTTGCTTAGGAAATAGAAAATCAAGCAAAGAGAAAAATGAATTTTCTAGTCTAGCTGCCTCGAGGGTAACCAGGTGGCACAATAGAGTGGCAGGCTTGAGTCAGGAAGACAAATTCAAATCCAATTTCTGATACTTCTTGGCTGTGTGACAATGGGAATTCATTTAACCTCTCTAGTTCAGTTTCTTCTTCTGTAAAATAGGGATAATATTAATACCCACTTTCCAGATTTGTGAGGATTAAATGAGATATATATATATATATATATAATGTTTTATGATCCATAAAAATTGTAGTTATTATTCTTATAAAATTATCTTATAATCACAGTGTTGGTGACAATGATCATAATAAACATCTTCTGTATAGAAATGTGTTACTAAAAATGCACATCTTTTGTTTTACCTAAGAATTATAAAATTTGTATTTGAGGCAGTATAGGGATAGGACACCAAATGCTGAACCTGGAATCAGAAAGAACTATATTGGAATTCTGCCTTGAGACACTCCATGGTACAGGTCAAGTGTCTCTTCTTCATTTTCGTTATCAGTAAATCTAGGTTTAAAACAACACTTATCTCACAAGGTTATTGTGATGATTATATGAGACAATATATGTAAAGCATTTTGCAAACCTTTAGGCACTGTTTGAATGTCAACTAGTAATAGGAGTACTAATAGTAGTAAAGGTAAGGTAACTTACTAAATATGTAACTACTAATAAATCATTTTCCTTCTTGCTACCTTAGTTTTCTCATTCATTAAAAAACAATGGGCTAGATGATCGCCGAGAAAAATGTGATTCTATGATATGTTTATATACATATATGAATAAGAAAAATGGAGGAAATTAGCATAGCTCAAAAGTGCCATATTTATTCTGCAACTTTGCTTTTGAATGTATAGAATAGCATCTACCTCTTCTAGCTCTAAATCTATGATTCTATAAAGACATATATTTGGCTAGAAATCCTATTTTAAAGATGAGTCTGCTGTGATGCACTTATTTCCTTAAATTTCACCAGATACCATGTTCTTTAAAATTTCATATGCTACCTTAAAATTTGAATAATTAAACCCTGGCTATAATTTTAGTAGTGAAGCATTACAGCTGTATATATCTGAGCCCTAGCTATAATAATTTCCTAAAAGGACTGGAATTGATATCATCCTAAGAGTTGATGTGGCTCAATAGATAGAGAGATTTACTGGAAACCAAAAAGACTTGGGTTCAAGTGTGACCATTGACAAATTTAGCATTTAACTCCTTAATGTTGGAGGCATATCTTTAGGGATGAAAAGAAGACCCTGACCTGTTTTGGTACCATGTTGTGTCACCTTGGAGTTCCCTATATTTATGAAATCAAGATGCAGTTCATGATATCTACACACATATACACACACACACACACATACAGAGAGAGAGAGAGAGAGAGAAGGAGAGGGAGAGAGGAATAAGAGGAGAGGAGAGGAGAGGAGAGGAGAGGAGAGGAGAGAGAGAGAGAGAGAGAGAGAGAACGGGCTGTATGGCATAATCAAAATACCATCAAAAATAGGTTTGCTGAAGCAGACATAAATCTATGTACTGCTATCATGAAGGACTCAGTTCAATAACCCTTGACTTCCATATCCTCCCAACCTCCATACAGCCAGATCTTCCAGGTGTGCTTAGCATTTTAGCATTTCAGCATTCCAAAACAATGACTCATAGCACTACAGACAATGAATGTCCCATGGTCCATAAATGGATCCTGCCTTATTAGGAAAACAGAATTAGGAAGTATATACACTCACTGCATCCCAGACTATGACCAGTTGTCTTGACTTATGTCTTGCCACTGGATTTTCAATTTTTGTGCAAATCAAGACATTCCTCCTTGTGATGTTATTGGTCTTCAATAAGAACAATGACATTATAAGGGGGAATGTCTTGATTTGTTCTTTATGATCTAACTGCTTACCCAGTTCTAAACTCTTGTTCTTTCTTTACCACTGGCTTCACTTGTCCTTAATTCTTGACTATTTACTACAGATCTTCCTTAATGTTTTACCTTAGCCTCTGAGTATCAATTAATTTTTGACATTTAGTCACAGAGCAAATTTTGATGTACAACTGTTTGTATCTCCACGTTCTGCATGTTGTTTGTAACTCCACGTTCTGCATGTTGTTTGACTCCTAACATTTTTAAAATTCATTTTATTTATAGAAAAACATTTGATTCACAAAGCAACTTGGTGAGAACTAAAGGTATTGTTATCCCCATTTCAAGAAAAGAAAACAAAGACTAAAAGATTTTAGGGTGACTTTCTTATGATCATAATTCGCAGCTGTAAAATTCAATGTAGTTTGTCCTGACTACCTGAACCTATTGGTTCCTCCTGCCTCTGGGTACGACTCTTTTTCCATTATACCACAAGACAATCTGTATTAAAGCTGCAGAGAATCAGATTATAGGCATAATAAATTTAAAGCCTTCTAATAATTAAAACTATATAAAGGTGAGTTCCTTTTTATTAGACATCTTCAGACATTAGTAGGTTGATCACTTATTGCATCAGAGATCTTCACTCTGTTCTTTGTTAGGTTAGACTACCTCTCCAGTCCCTTATAGCACTAAGGTTCCATAATGCTTTAATCCAAACCATTCTTTGCTCTTCATTATCTATCATCACTTTGACTGGTCTACTTCCTTCTGTACTTTCAGCTTGATTTTCCCTTTACATACTAGCATAAAAAAAATCAGTTACCTCATTCTGTATCATTGATCATGGGAGTAACATCAAGAGAGTATGGATAAAGTATTACATCATCATATTAATCATCTTGGATATAACTGGCACCGGAAATTGTTTCATCAGCAGCATAACTGTCATGTTCATAAAGCAAAATATAATATTACACCCCTATATACATACATACACACATTTTAAAATTCTTTCAAGATGAATGTTATACTGAAGAGTCATTTGGATATAATATATGCCAAGGTCATGTTGTATAAGAAATGATCTAACAATAAAGTAATGAGATTTTATTTTAGTAATGAACATCCCCCAGGGAATTTAGAATGAACCTAGACTATGTTCTATAATCTAGAATGTTATAGTGAAGCTCCAGTGCACCTGGAACTACAGTGGAACTAATTTTAAGATATTTTCACTTATTTTCTCAGACTTTAAACAAAATGCTATGAGGAAACTTTTGAACATAGATTATATGGTCATTTTCCTCTTCCACCATAATTATCTGAAGCTGTACCATAATACATAACGTACTGGCCCTAAAGTTAGGGAAACATGGGAGGAAATACTACATCTGACACCTGCTAACTCCAGATAAATCACTTAATCTCTCTGTAACTGAAGCAACACCACCACATGCATATCATTGTATCAGAGAGGAAAAAACCCTGCTTGAAAATCAGAGGACCTGAGGCCACCTTCCATTTCTGCCTTTCTTATTTCCTTGAGATCTTGGGCAAGACATTTATCCTGTTGGGCCTCAGTTTCTTTCCTTATGAAAGGAATAGACAATATGTCCTTCCAGATATTCCTTCCAGATATAAATCTATGATTCTATGATATATTGAATCATACACAGGTGTTTTTCAGTTGTTTTCAGTTAAGTCAGACTCTTCATGATCCCATTTATTTTGTTTTCTTGTTTTTTGTGCATTTTTTTTTTCCTTTTTGGCAGAGATGGGTAGCAGTCTTCATCAATGGAATGGTTCTTATCACGTGTTCTCTATTCTAATAAAATGATCCTTCCTATCATGTCTATAAAGTAACATTATGTGATTTCCTTATGGCTTCCAGAATATGTCAAAGATCCTATTCACAAAGATCTAATATACTATTAAGAGACTTGAACATTTTCAAGACACCATTTATGGACCATGTGGCTAATTGTATAATCATCCGAAAAAAATAACCTATTTAAAGCTGTTAACTTCTGACTGAATCCCCAGATTGAATTAGTGTATTATATTTTCCTTCCTTTATTATAAATGTTCTTCCCTTATCTCACATCTTACAACCATCAAAATAGCAAAAATTGTTTTCTTTCAGATTATCATTTGATTTTTAAAAAATGAACTTTTCCCCAATATTTTCTCCAATTATCATTTTAGTGATTAATTTAAACTGAACTATGCTATTTTCATTACAGTTATATCTAGTATGAACTGACTTCAGTCAGCAGCATTTTACTCTATGTCAGCCAGGAAACAGCAATAAAAAAGAAAAGACATCAATTCTTATGAATGCCCTGTTTTCACATCAGTAGCTTTGCTTTTCAAAAGCATCTCCAGAGTTGAAAATCCCAATTTATTATTCCCCTTGGTGGGAAACTTGGAACTCTTAAATTTGTAATTTATTATGAAAATGTACCCTAATTTTTTTGCTAGTATCATCAAGATTTTAAGACTGTGGGTATGAGACACAATTTTTATATTATTTTTATTTACTTTTGTTTTGTTTTGCTTTGAAACATAAATGTTTCAAAACTCAAACTCCATTTAAAAGCATGGTTGAAATAGAGTAGCTATTCATGTGTATGTGTTTAGAAAGTCAGGTAACAAAACACATAGATCACACTGTGCTTTTGTGCATACAAATTCAGGAAATATAATTTATGAAATTTATAAGCATGAAATAGAATTCATATCAATGGTGATAGTCACTCAAGAACCAGAGCTATGTTCATGTACCTTAAGAAGCTTTAGCTTCTCAGGAAGGGACATTTAATTTTTTTTTATTTTAGTTTTGTCCTTGGCTTTCTCTGTCCTTTGTAATTCATGATATGCCTCTGTTTATCCATTTGTCGAATAGAAATGTAGCAGCCACATTTTCCCTAGTAAGGAAAAAGGTAATGCTAAAAAATGAGCCAGACTTTTTTGAGCCTGAAAAAAGAGTTTCAAGAAGTATGAAACATTATTGTTTTTTATTCCTTAAACCATTGTTGGATAATAAAAAAATTCCTCTTTTCAACTCTTTGAAAATGAACATTTTCAGTCCAAATACATGTAAAAAAAAAACTGTTTATAGAACCCTGAGTTAATATGGTACTTGAAAACAGTTTTCTAATCAGGATCATAATGAAGCTATTAATTATGAAAATTAAGTGATATCAATTAAGTAATACTTAAAACTCAGTGTGATGATTTATTCATTTTAAAACTGTCAGTCTCACTGAGAAGCAGGAACTAAAGCATCATAACTGCATGAAGCCTTCTTCCTCCTAGGAGGCACTGAGATATTTCCATTCATTGAAGGCTGATAGCTGCAGGCTTAAGTGTTTATTAAGAAATAGATAAGAAATTTCAAGTCAAATTAGCTAACTATGATACAGTGGGACTATGGAGTAGCTAATTATGACATAGTTCAGCTTCCTAAGTGTTTCTCATCTCATCAAAGCTTTCTCTTAATAATAATAATAAATACAGAAGCTAGCATTTATATAACACTTCAAGGTGTATACAACATTTAACTTATCTTATTTGAAATTCTCAATAAGGCTATCAGGTGGTACTAATATTATTCCCATTTAACAAATGAGGAAACTTGAAAGAAGTGACTTAGCCAGGGTCAAATGGCTTTAAGCATTTGAAAGCAAATTTGAACTTTATACTTTATGAAATTCTTTCTCCTCTAAAGAATGCAATAGGTTTTGAGTTTTTTCAGAATACAGAATTATAATAATGACGATGTTGATATAAATTATCAGTACATAAGGCTTTAAAGTTTTCACTGTGTCTTACATACATTATCTCACCTCAAAACATAGATTAAATAGGATAATATATAAAGACATTTGAAAACCTTTCTAGCTAGCATTATTATTGTCATTAATTTACAAATGAGGAAATTGAGATTGCAAGAGTTCAAGTAACGTGCCTTGAACCATACAAATAGGAAGTATCTGAGGGCAAATTGAAACTTGGGTCTTTCCCAACATTGTATCCACTATTCCACCTATTTGTTTAAATGCTCATTCAAACCTCCCTAGTCTGGAAAACATGATTATAAAATACTTCCTTTCAATAGTGTGGTTTCTAGGAAAAGGGAAATTCCAAAAGGTGGTGACAGTAAAGAATAACTCAGTCTTGATCTGGAATAAATAGACATTAAATATAAAATACTCCCTTCATTACCAGATTCATCACCAAAACAGCATCATCTAAAGAACTCTATTCCCTATGTATTGCCCTTTTCTGTCCCTTTCTTTTGACTGACTCCTTCACTCAAAACTTTTTGCTATATAGCATTTAATTAGCTTCATCTTCCCAAGATATAACTTCAAATTAATTTATTCAATACCAAACAAAACTTTATTAAGAAATGCAAGTGGTTCTTAATTTCCATGAAGTAAAATGGAAATTCCTTTTATCTTTTAAAACTAAACACAACTTGACTTGTAATTGACTTGTCAGCCCCACTGAACATTATTCCTCCTCCTGTACTCTACAATCTAGTCTGCTTCTGTTCTTTGCACACTCTACTTCTCCCATTCCCATGTCTTCACACAAGCTGTCCCATATTCTTAAAATGCACTCTCTCCACTCCACTTATAGATTCCCTCTTCGTTCAAACACATTTCCAAGAAATATCAGCTAAGTAAGGAGGAAGACTTTCTTGATTTTCTAACTACTAGTGCCTTCCTTCCTTTATATTGAACTACTTTGTATTTATTCTCTGTATTTATTCTACTTGGTATTTATTTTGTACAAGCTATATATGTAATTTTTGTCTTCTCCATTTAAATGTCATTCTTTTGTGAATAAGGATTAATTTATTTGTAGTGATGGCAATCCATGTTCCAAGTATATTACTTGGCAAATAATAAACACTTAATAATTGTTTGTTGATTAATTGACTGAGAGAAGTATTTAATATTTGTGGAGAACTATGCTAAAACCTGAAAGAAATGCAATTTTTAAAATGAATATATTTACTACATTAATAGTGCTTCAATATAGTCAGGATTTGTAAGAGTTAAATACAAAATATAATAAGCCCATTAGAAGATGAGAAGAAAAGTGCATTATGAGTTCCAAGGAGAGAACGGATAATATTGATGGGATATAAAGGTTGGTTAGGATTTCAGTGTGCAAAGAAGGAGAGGGTGGACATTCTAGGAATAAGTAATAGGAGGAACAAAGATCCTTAGAAGAGAAAATACAAAAAGTATTTTAGGGAAAATCATGCAAGGGATTAGTCCAGCTTTGTTTGGAAGTAAGATACATGGAGTAATTTGGTGCAAGCTACAGCCAGAAATGTTGAATAGCATTGTATTTGCAAGGACTTTAAATAACAAGAAAGAGGGTTTTACCTTTACTTATTAGGCCATATGCAACTACTGAAATTATTGTTCATAATCGAAATGTTTCAAACTACATCTCCTCTGAGTGGGCCAACTATGGTTCTAAGCTATCAAGAAGCTTTAAAATGATAACCTATTCAGTGGAAAACTAGATTAGTAAATTAGGGACTCAAATGGTAATAATTCCAAGGAAGAAAAATGTCTCTATAGATTGAAAGGGAGGTATCCTGGAAGTTGAAAGCTCATGGCTCTCCTTGAATAACCCCATGTAGGTGGGTGCCTAATTCACTTATTTAAAAGACTGCCTCTGAATATAATTCAGAGTTTCTCAACTTATTGGGGTTCATGGTTCACAAAAACGAAATTATCTCAAAGTGGATGCCTGGGAAATAAAGGCTAAGCTTGGCTCCTTTTATCTGAGAAGCTAGCTGATAGAAACCTGTAGAGTCAGCAGGAGCGGCAACTAACTCAAGAACCAGGTCCACATAATCCACAGTGCAGATTATCTACATGTCGACAAGTGGGAGTTGAAGTACATAAGGGCAGAAATTAAATAGAAACAAATTCAGAGGGAAAACTTGGATGACTCACTGTAAGAAGAAAGGACTAGAAAAGGAAATGTTAATGTGTCAGGAGGAGTGAATAAGAGCTGTCATTGATTGATGAAGGGAGAATATTTGGGGGTTCTTTGAGTGGGTGTCCTTCCTCTGATGCACATCCTTGCTGACAGATTTAAGCTGCCCCTGATACTTCTAGGAGGAAAAGCATTCTCCTATATTAAGAAGTGGAACTCTTTTTTTGAGAAAGCACATTTAGTGGTGGCCCAAAAGCTTTTTTTACATAAATTATTTCTAGTTTGCTTACTTCTCTTATGATGCAAACACTTTAAAGTAATATATATATATATATATATATATATATATATATATATATATATTGTGTATCCTTTTTCAGTACTTTGAAAGATCTGTTATTTCTGTAAAGGAAGCAGCATTATGTGAGACAGGCTGTATGATATAGTAGAGAAGTCTCAAAATCAGCTAACTCTGGGTTTGAATCCTACCTCAACCCATTTACTGGAAGTGTGACTCTGTTGCTTAACCTATCTGTATCTATCTGTAAAATGAGTCTAATAATACCAAGGGTCTCTTTCTTCATTGGATTTGCCAAGAGACTTAAATGGCATAAAGCATTATAAAGCATTCTGCAAACTTTCAAGAACTATATAAATATTGCTGCTGCTTGGTTGGTGAGTCCAGTGTTATTTCTAGAGTCAAGATCTGCCTGCCAATCTGGCCTCAGAGATGAATTGTGAGACCTGAGAAAGTCACAATCTCTGTTTGCCTCAGTTTCCTCTTTCTAACTTGGGGAATAATAGTACCTATCTCCCAGGGATGTTGTGAAGATAAAATGAGATTATTTATGCACTCCAAAATAGGTTCATTACTTAGTGGTTAAACTTCTGGTTATTAGCCTCTTTGCATTGTCTTAGCCTCATTCTCTAACAAGAGAAATATAATCTATTGCTCGATCTATACTTGAAGCCTTGCCGATTATTCCTCATAACATGTATATTTTTTTTTCTTTTTTTATTTAATAACTTTTCATTGACAGAACCCATGCCAGGGTAATTTTTTACAACATTATCCCTTGCACTCACTTCTGTTCTGATTTTTCCCCCTCCCCCTCCCTCCACCCCCTCCCCCAGATGGCAAGCAGTTCTATACACATAACATATATTTTTAAAAGAAGAACCGAAGAAAAGCAATCTGCCAAAATCAATCAGCACATTCATCTCATCCATCAGTACTTAGAGCATTCTACACTCATAGCATCTACCTCTTTGTTGAAGAAAAGGAGGCTTTGTGGAAAGACTTACATAAACTGATGCTAAGTGAAGTGAGTAGAACCTAGAGAACATTGTACATGGCTACAGCAAAATTATGTAATGATCAATTCTGGTGAACACGGTTCTTTTCAACAGAGAGGTGATTCAGGCCAGTTCCAATAAAGAGATAAAGAGAGCACCCAGAGAGAGGACTAGGGGACTGAGTGTGGATCACAATATAGCATTTTCACTCTTTTTGTTGTTTGCTTGCATTTTGTTTTCTTTTTTCGTTTTTTCCCATTTTGATGTGTTTTTTTTCTTGTACAGCATAATTGTGGAAATATATATAGAAGAATTGTACATGTTTAAAATATATCGAATTACTTGCCATCTAGGGGAGGAGGTAGGGGAAGAGAGGGAGAAAAAATTGGAACACAAGCTTTTGCAAGCGTGATTGTTGAAAATTATCTGTGCACATGTTTTGAAAAAAAAAAAAGCTTTATAAAAAGAAAAAAAAGGTGGCCTGTTCTCTCGACTCTTCTGCAGGGCCAAGATTGGTCATTTTGATTTCAATATTATTGTTCTTCCCATACAGATTCTTCTAGTAATTGTTCATATTGCTTTTCTGGTTATGCTCACTTCACTTCACCAGTTCCTATAATTGTTCTCTGACTTTGTCAGAGAAATTCAATAAAATTCTGTTACACATATGTCCCAAAATTTGTTCAGCCCAGATGGGCATTTATTTCTAGTTCTTTGTTATTATGTAAAGAGCTTCTAAGAATATTTGGAAATATGGTGGAATCCTTCTCTCTTTAATGTTATTGAGGAATCTAACAACTCTAGTAGTGATACCTTTGGTCAATATGCATGAATGTTTTGCCCACTTTCTTTCATGAATATATGTTTTAACCATTATTCCAAATAGCTTTGAGAATTCACAAATTTTTAACTTTACAAATACTGTCTGTCTTGATTTTGCCCTTCCAATATGATTTCTATTTGCAAATACTTGCTTATTGATCGATTGATCAATTATCATCTTGGCAAAGTCAATTCACATCCAACAAATTGGAGAGTTTTTTTTTATTTCCATTTCTTCCATTATAAATTATTTGGAGCAATCTTTCATGTTTGTTAATAGCTTGCAATTATTTTAAGAGCAATTTATTCATAACCTTTGGTCACCAATACAGTGAGGAATGGCTTATATATTCCTGTATTTCCCTATATGTCTTGGATATTAGACACTTATCAGAAATATGTAATGGAAAAAATTCTTCCAATCACAGCTTCCTTTCTTATCATGGTTGCATTGAATTTATTTATCCAAAAGCATTTTTCCATTTAATACTAAAAAGTATCTAAAATGAGTCACACATAGTAAGTGTTTAATATATATTTTTTGATTGATTAATTTTTCATGGTTTCCTCTACTTCTTATTGTATTGAGTGTTTCCCCCTAGCCATAGTTAGGAAAGGTGTCATGTTTCTCATTTTAATTATATTTTGTGATTTTACTTTTTATTTACATTTAAAACTTATTTATATTACACTTATATTTATACATTTATAAATCTTTTTGTGTTTATTATCTTATCATATATTGAATAAGATGCTGCTTTAAAACTTTTTTTCCCAAAAATACTTTCCAATCCTTCTTTTCAGTTTGAGACTCAAGTAGTTTATGTTCTTTGATTTCCCTGACACTTGGATACTGTATTTTATTGCTTTTGGATTTTTGCTTCTATATATTTTCAACTGATATATTTTTCTATTTTTAGCAAGCATCAAAAAGTTTTTATGTTTGCCACAATGTGATATAATATAACTTGAGTCTAGAATCATAATTTCTACTTTTTCTTCCATTGTTTACCAAGATATTCTAAAAGTTTTTTGTTCATCCAGAAATCAAAGAATTTTTTTTGCCAGAGCTAAACAACTGCAAAATATGTTTTCATAAGTTGTATTTCTCCAGCTTTCATGTCAATTTTTTTTCTCCCTACATTGGGCAAGTATACATCTTTTATGGGACTGTACAAAAGTATCCATGCACACATAAAACTACAGTACTTTCTACATGGGTCCAGAAGGTGTAAATATTTACTAAAAAGATTCTTAACTCTAAAGGTACCAATCAAGACTATTGCAAAAGCTTTCTTCTTCAGCAGGGATACTGTATAGAGGAAAGAACAATGTACTTTAAATCAGAAAACCTGGGTTCATATCCCTCATTAACACTTAACTTTCACATTACTATAAGCAAATCACTTATCCTCTCTAACACTATTTTCTGGGAAATAATAATGCTTACATGACTTATCTCACAAGGAAGTTGTGAGGAAAGTGTTTTCTAAGTAATAGGATGCTATAAGTATGAGTTAATGTTATGATAAAATAATTATACTTTTTAAAATAATGTTATTTACTAAGAACCTAAAGACAAGTTCCTGATGAAAGGATTTATAGAAAGCTTACTTTCTTCAAAGAGCTCACTCTCTAATTTGGGAAAACATGAAATGCTGATAGAAAACTTAATAATGATAAATTGTTTAAATAAAAGTTCCCATCGAACAGAGAAAAGATACCATATGGCATCTCATGATGAATGCCAAATGAATGCCTATTAACTGAAAAAAGGGAATAACTGATAAAGGGGTTCATAAAAGAGAGGGAACATTTTGGGTCAAACTATATGAAGAAGAATCAACTGATAAGGTTAGAACAGGCCAGATTTGAAGACCTTCAATGTCCAGCAGTTTGAACTTTTTTCACACAGGCAACAAAAAAAAAAAATAGAATGATATGATCTAAGTAGTGCTTTAGAAAAATTTACATGTTGGCATTTGATGTCTGACTCACATCCTTTATTGTGTCAAGTCATGGGTATTCAAAAACAAAATGTCAGTAAATTTTACCCTTCTGGAGCATAACTTCAAGCATGGGCCCAGTCCTCTGAGGACTTGTCAGTTTATATAGTGGATTTATCCCAGACACACACATACACACACAGACAAAATGTTGCTTGACCACCAAGTTATGTTTTTCAACCACAAGCCATGACACCATATCCTAAAATACATAAGGCTTGCAATGCACGTCCATGGAAGTGTTCACTCTCATAAATGAAATCACAGTATTTTTTAAAATATGGTGGTAATCTATAAAACTAATTGAAAATGATAAAAAAAAATGAGAAGCAGGTAGGTCAGTTAAGAGTTTGGGTAATAAAATGTTTTTTAAATATTTGATTGTATGCCGAGGTTTAAAATCTAGAATACTGGGAGAGCAAATTCTCACTCTTTCCATATGGATAACTCCATGTTGATTTGCAGAGGGATATTGGTATCTTTATCTGTTTTAAAATAGAACTATCCAACTTTCCCCATCACTACCTTATAAAATAATAGAGGTAGTTTTCCATAATTTATAGGGAACTGGTCTCGGAATTAAGGAGAAATGGATGTTAATCCTAATTCTGGCTCATAAAAATTCTGTGTGATCAGGAACAAATCATTTAACTTTTTAGTATTTTAGGACATTTTTTCAGGCTGTAATTTACAAGAGTGTTTTCTGATCGGGAATGAAACAGGGAGTTCCTCACCAAGGAACTCCTTAGACTGAAAAAAATCACAGGTTTAGATCCTATCATAGAAGTTTTTTTTTTTTTTAATCCTAGCACTTCTTTCTCTAAGGAAGAAAAACAACATAAATAAAGCACAATACATTCAAAAAAGATTCACCCTTTGAATGCTTTCCCTTTTCCTGAATTATAAATAATGATATAACTCAACAAGTAATATTGCATGAAACTACTAACAACTATTGCAATTATTTAAAGGCACAAGGTCAGTTCTATAACCCTCTTATCAAATGAATGCCAATTTAAGATAATGGGGAATTTTTCAAATAGATTATAGGAGAAAGAGAAAGCAGCTGTAATAATGTTTCTAGAAAGCTTCTTTCTGGCAATAAACATATTTCACACAATTTATCCCAATTTTATGAAGGTCTCAAATGCAAAATTCATTTTATCTCTTAGACAGTTGTATAAGTCAAGATGCTTGATTCCCAGCATATACTGGGAATTGTCTAACATGTTTAACTTGTTGCAAGAAAAAAAGAAAGAGAAGGAAAGATGGTCCATCTAACTGTCTCGTCTAGCTAAAATAAAACTAACCTAACAGTAACTTTTGGAGCTGATGGCTAAAATCAAATGATCTAGAATAGTATATCACTTAGAAGTAATGAAGCAAATTAAGTAACTGAAGAAAAACTAGTAAAAAAAAAAAAAAAGCAAAGTAACAGCTATTAATAGCTAAATGTAATCGTCTCATTAAACATTTTGCATGAAAAAATATAGTCTAGGATTTCAGTAGCAATACAAATTTCAGGGCCTCCAAATTTTTCTCTAAACTTTAAGAAAACATTCTATATAGGCTGATTTCATCTTTTATTCCCAATATGTGAAATAATAAGAATTATATCAAATATATGTTATGCTCACAAATAGTATTCCATATATAACATTGATTTCTTTAAGACTCCTTCCTATTCTATAAATTCATAATTTATCTTATTCAAATGAAGCAGATAACAGGCCATTTGTTCATAATAAAGATACTAGAAAAAAAGTTTATATTACATATGGAATACTGAATAGAAGATATGGAGAATTTCAAAAGATTAATAGAATGGGGGATATTCTGAAGTCAAAGTAAGCCTTCTGAATCTGTGAAATCTGGCTGAAAAATTCATGAGAATGACTTTCTTGGCATCAATATAAAATGAAACTGAGTATAAAAAAATTCTATGCAAATATCTATGAGCCTTGAAAAATGTTGAGACATGGTAGGATCTCTTAATTAGAGGTCACTATGGCTAGTAAGAATGAATCCCCAGTAATT
Source organism: Sarcophilus harrisii (assembly GCF_902635505.1). Lineage (NCBI taxonomy): Eukaryota > Metazoa > Chordata > Mammalia > Dasyuromorphia > Dasyuridae > Sarcophilus > Sarcophilus harrisii. The sequence continues at coordinate 167,543,666 of NC_045430.1, forward strand.
TTCCTTTTTAGCTCCAAGTAGAAGCAAAGGCTTTTAATTTGTCTTTTAAAATTCCTTAGTGAAAAAGGATTAGAAAAGTAAAGAGAAAAGGAGGAACATATCCACACCCACACATACTTCCATACACACTGTAAAAAGCATTTAACCCTAGATGAGACCTTATTATAAATGTTTGTAACTACAGAAATTGCATGTTTTTTAGTCTTTGTTTTAAAGTTTAAGATCTATATTAATAAATGTGTGGTCTGAATTAATATTTAATGAAATATCATTTTGTTTTCCTTTTCTTTTGGTTTCTGTGAAAATTGTGTTTGTAAATCTGCCTGGATAGTAGGTTGTCTCTTACATAGGAATTGAAGATAAGAGAGAGAATTAAATTTAAAAAATAGTTCAAATTGCCAAGAAGGGATTGCAAAGCCATTTATTGAGTGCCCACTATTTGTTCAGCATTCCCAGAGGGTAAAAGAACAGAATAATTGTAATAATAGCAACTAGCATCTAATATTACATTTTAGAAAACCAAATTGTGAACAGAAAACCCTTGCTAGAGGAAGTGAATTTTGAATGGATTTTTTTTGTCAAGAAAAAAGGAGATATCAAAAATATCAAAAATTCCAAAATAAACAAACCAATATTCCTCCAAATTTTGGAGGAGAAATTTATGATCAAACTAATATGATGCTTTTTTTCCTACCAGAGACAAAATCACCATGGGAAATTCTTACACATACATATTTTATTTTCTTTAAATGTCCAGTGGTAGTAGGAATAATTACTGGAGAGTGAAGTTAACACTGATTTTGTTTTGATTTTTGATAAGCAAAACACTAAAAATCATTGTTAAATACTCTTAATTCATCAAGCTCATTGCTGAAAAATAAAGCATTCCATTGCCTGACTATTGATTTTGTAACACAAAATAGCCTTTGTGGTCATTCTGTACATAGCAAAACATGAAATTAAGATGGTCAACAGGATTGGGGGGTTTTAAAGGGTTTAACCAGATGGTCAGTAATTAACCATTCAACTAGCATTTATTAAGAAACAAGTATGTTTGAGACACTGTGCTAACTTCATGTAAAGGTAGACTCCTTGCTGCCATGTGCTTGTGACTGACTTATCTGCTATTAGGAAACAAAAGGAGAGAGAAATTCTCCCTTCCTTTGCTATAAATCCAAAGAAGATGCTGCTTGAATCCCAAGTAACATGTTCAAAAGAGAAGAAAAGAGAAAGGGGACAAGATTCTGTCATCTCTTTTTAAAGCATAATGGACAGCTCCTTCTCGCTCATACCAATGATCTTTGGCACAGCTCCATAGGAACTAAGGGATCACCCAGGAGCCTCTAGTTCATACATGTCCTTTAGCAAATGGTATATACCACATGTCCACTCATAGATAAAGTAACATTGATATGACATTAAAATAGCATTGACTATATGTTGAGGAAACCTGGATTAGTCAGCTAGTCCAGGGAAGGTAAATGGCTCAGTGGTTGGATTCTAAGGCCTAAAGTCAGGAAAACTCATTTTCCTGAGTTTAAATCTGTCTCAGATACTTATTAGCTGAGTGACCCTAGACAGTAAATCACTTAACCCTATTTGCCTCAGTTTCCTCATTTGTAAAATGAGCTGGAGAAGGAAATGGCAAACCATTCCAGTATCTTTGTCAAGAAAACTTCAAATGGGGTCATAAAGAGTCAGAAACAATTTAAATAACTAAAACAAAGTGGATTAGTCAGATCAGAATTCTAGTTTCTGTTCTGCCATTCACTCTGTAATCATTACCATTACCAAGTAATTTAAATAATCTCGATATCTACAAAATGGATATAATCATTGTTACCTTACCCATTTTGTGGGGTTGATTTTGGTTTAGACTTGGATGTCCATCTACATAAGAATTTCAATATAGAATTCAAGCCATATAAATGGTAATGGATTGTGGAAAGGGTACTGGATTTGGAGCCATAAAACCTGCATTCAAATCATAGTTCCATCACTTTCTGCCTGTGTAATTTTTAGCAAATCATTTCACTGCTCTTTCTCTAGAACTCAGTTTTCCTCATCGATAAAATAGGTAATTGGACAAAATCAATGTATCAAACTCATATAGAAATAAGAACCACTAAACCCTACATAAGAATCCCTGAAGATACATATATTGGCTTAAAAAACATATATTGATATTATCCATAATTAATCACATTATTATTTATTTTGTTCAACTTTTCTCAATTATTTAATTTGACTCAGACTACACTTGGGAGTGTTGTAGACTATACTGGTCATGTATGGGATAGCTAACCTCCAAAGTCCTTTCCAGCTCAAAATCTATTATCCTCTGAACCAGTATATGTCAGAGGCAAGAGATAATTAAGTTAAGGGCTTCTTTGTCTTTAATGCCAGTCTCTAGCCACTGCACTAGCCTGCCTCTCAGGATTTAAGGAGATTAAGGGGATTAATGTAAATGAGAGTTCTTTGAAAAGAAAAAAGATAAAATTGTATAATTTCATTTTCTCAAACCCCTTCTGCAGACCTCTTTGTATATCTCGGTGTTCTGCAGACCTCCTTGTATATCTCGGAGTACCAAGAACTCACCAGAGATATGTTCCATATATACTTCAGGTTTGACATTTGGTAACTAGCATCTTAGGCCCGACTGGTTCTTTTCTTTTCTTTTTTTGCTGGGTGAATTATTCTTTTTATTATTCTTTTTTATTTTTAATAATAGCTCTTAATATTAAAAATATGTGCAAAGATAAGTTTTCAACATTCATCCTTGGAAAACTCTGTGTTTCAAATTTTTCTCCCTTTCTTTCCCTCACCTCCTTCCCTAGAGAACAAGCAATCCAATATATCAAGCATATATGATTCTTCTATACATATTTCCACAATTATCATGTTGCACAAGAAAAAAATAAGATCAAAAAGGAAAAAAAATGAGAAAAATATTAACTATTAATTATTAACTAATATTAAGCCTTGTCGGAATACAAGGGCTAACTGAAGGGTTTTTTAACTATTGAATGAATTTTTTTTGTCTGTATGATTTAATATTGAAGACAGCATGTTTATAAACCCCTGGAAAAGAGCAGAAAGGGAGAAAGGGAGGGGCTGGGGAGGTGGGAAAGGGGAAACATCATTTATTGATTTTACTACACAAAGGAAAACCAAAATACAAAGAAACGTATTAAATAATGGTGAAAAGTATATATACTGGTTAAATATTAATGACTGTACCAAGAATTCACATTTATAAAAATTAGCAATCAGCATCCTAATAGAGGAAGAAAGGAGAAATGGATAGGCTGCCTAATATAGCAATAGGATAAGAAACTTCAATTAAATAGATAAACATTAGCAGTGATGAGTCTTAGGTATATGTACTTGCAAATGACTCAAGGAATTCAATGGAGAAATTAATTGAAAACTATAAATGAGTTCTGTAAAGTAAAGGGATTTAAAATAAACCCACACCCTTTTTCTTGGATATTGCCAGAGAAATCACGAAGAATTGGTAAAAATCAATTGCTATTTATATGCAGGTGCTGGTTTTCCTCAAATTTAGCAAGAAATCATAACCAAGGAATTCCAAGATGTGTCTGAGAAAAATAGCAAGCAAGCTAAAGTTTTTCATTTCATATTCCTCCCAAGAACCAAGAGTAACGTATTGAAAAAGTTAAGGATAAAAAGCTTCAAGTTGCCATCCACAGAGTAAGTGCACTTACGGGAATAAATGAAGGCATTTTCAGAGTTATTGCGTCTTACACTAAGAGCTATCTACCCACTGCATCCATCCATTTTAGAGTACACATGCTGGGGAAAGGAAACTCAATACCAATTATTAAACCAAAGTCATGAACCAACTGAAAAATTTTGTGAAGCCCTGATTTGGAATCGCTAGAGATATAAATCTAGTCTCTTCAAAGATCAAAAATTCCAAAAATTCAGAATTTCAGACTAAATATATGGCAGGAATAAGGTCCTGAAAGTAGACAAGCATTGTTTTCTATCACAATCATTCAAGGATCTGGGTTTGGACAACTAACCACCTGAATGACCTGATACAAGTCTATTCTCATTTGTGAGCTTAAGTTACTTCATTTATGAAATAAAGATTTGAATTAAAGAATCTCAAAGATCTCTTACACCTCAGCTCTATAGCTACATTATTATAAATAACAACTAATAGTGTGGTCCAACAGACATTAATTAATGACATAATAAATATAATGTAATAATGTAACATTCTAAGGATAAGGAAAGTTATAAAGATAAATAATACAATATCCTTGTCCTTGAGAAACATATAGTAGATGTGATGCATAAAATATAAACAAAAATAACTATTTTACAAAATGAAGTTGGTTGCTATCCTTCATTCTTAAAGAGGACCAAAATAATATCACTATGTTAGTGTTAAGTTACAGTGTGTCTGACTGTGGTTGATCAAACCAATATGAATTTGGAATGCTCTGTCACAAATAGGACACAAGTAGTCTCTATGAACATTAAGTATAGCTTCTCTAATTTTGTGCATCTCACTTTTCTTTTGGGCTAATTTAATTCTGTTTTACTCATAGAACACAGCACCTTCTCTGATGGGGCCACACCTGTTAAACAGATTTATGCCAGTGTCTCACATGTCATGCAATCGATTTTAAAGCTCTTAATAGAGATCTTGAAAGTGTGTTAGTATCACTTTTTCTGACCATCTTCTGAGCATTTGCCCAGTGTGAGTTCTCTATAAAATAATTTTTTGGCAAGTGTGCATTTGGCATTTGGACAATATGGGCAACCCCGTGAAGTTGTACTCTCTTCAGTGGAATTGGAATGCCTGATATTTTAGTTTGAGAAAGGACCTCAGTGTCTGGTGTCTTATCCTGTCAAGCAATCTTCAGCATCTTCCTAAGAAAATTCACATTTTTTCTATTCAGTTTCCTGGCATGGTGCTGGTAGACTGTCCAAATTTCACCAGAGTACAACAATAAGTCAGCACAATGGCTCTGTAGACCTTCAGTTGGTAGTCAGTTAAATATGTCTTTTCTCACACACTTTCCTTTGGAGTCTCCCAAACACTGAGCAAGCTCTGGCAATGTATGTGTCAATCTCATTATCAATGTGGACATCCCTGGAAAGTATATTGCCAAAGTAAGAGAACTTATCCACAAGATTTAAATATTCACCATTCAAAACCATTGATGGTTCCACATATGGTAGAGCAGAGGACTGTAATGGTTAAGGCTATGGTCATCCTTAGGTCACTGTTTCAATTCCTACTTGAAGGAGGAATAGGAACAAAATGAATTATTATAAATTTAAAAGAGTTGAAAACCTGTAAGGGCTTATAGGGATAAGGAATGGATTCTCCTTACAAAGCTTATAGAAGGTTTAAAGGAAAAGGTAGTATTTCTGGCCAGGTCATGAAGGAAACTCAAAAAGCAGATATGGGAGAAAATATTCCAATATGGGGGGGGGGGAGATATATAACAGGACTGAGAGTCAGGATAATAAGTTCAGGCCATATTGAGTTTGAAATCCTGGTGAAATATCTGAGTAGAAATATCTAAAGTAAGAAAACAGGTTTAAGTCCCAGAGCTGATATCTACTAGCTGTATTGCCATCTGCAAGAGACTTCATATTCTCAAACCTCTCTTTTTCTCAATTGCAAAATGGGCATAATAATATTCATATTATCTATTTCACATAGTTGTTACTATAGGCACTAATATGTCTTGTAATTCAACTTAATAATCCCCTTACCTTTTCATTGATATGACACATAATAAATAACCAAGAAATGTGATTTAATGCCATACTACCTATTTTTTCTGTGTCTGGGTATATTTATTTGGTTACAATCTTTTTTTTTTCAACAATTTGCTTTTTAGGATTTAATGAAGTAAGCATAACATATAGGCTAAATATAGAAAAGTATCATCTGGACAAGAACAAAATATTTGTTCAAGATCATTTCTTTGAAAACATGGGGATTATGCTGTCTTATTCAAAAGCAATTTAGAGGATTATTGTGATTTGATATACACTGAGGACATTAAAACTTTCTAAGATCCATCAAAAAGCTTTGAAAAGATCTAACTTAAATTTTCTGCTTCTCATTTTCATTTGTTAGTGTGTTAATATGCAAATTATTCTTGCCAGAAGCAGATTTAACATAATCTCATATGGCGAAAACCGATGGTTGTTAATGTTATGAGAATGGTGCTAACTGCATCTGCTAACGAAATCTGTAAATTAGAAAATCTTTGGTTTAGTGATCACATCAGCCTTGAGGAACTGCAGATTAAAAGAGATTCGATGTATTGTTAACAACTGTTTGCAAAGCTGTTGACAGAAAAGGAAATGAGTACCTACTATCTTGAAAAATGGCTGAAAATGTGATCAAGGTAATATTTTGATATGTTTTCAATTTAGATAGTATTAAATCAAATGCAGGGCATCATAAAATACTGCTTATGCAAGTTTAAATAATGTTTATGATGTTTTTCATTCTCTCCCCAATACTGTTTGCTGAGATAATGTTGGCTCTTCTTTGCCTCCTTCATCCTTCCTCTGAATAAGCATGGTGGGGAGAGGGAAAGAGGCAAGAGACAGAGACAGAGACAGAGAGAGGTATTTAGATTAAAACTAAAAATATTACTTCTGGTTCTTAAATAGACTATAAGAAGCAGTTCCATTTTTCAATAAGTGACAGGAACATTCAATTTTTAAGCTTAGTGATTTTTAAAAACTAAAAATACTTTTTAGTTGAAATTGAATTATTGAAATTCATTATCTACTGCAATGCATTATCTACTATAATGCAAAATAATGCATAAAATACACACTATTTTTCACAATTTTTTATTTTTATAAAGACTAAAATAATAATCAGTTTTTCTTGGTAGGAACCACAATGTTATTATCTGCTTGATGTAATGGCTTTGTAAACAATATATTAGACTTTTTATGAAGTTTAAAAGGAAAAAAATAAGGGAAGTGTAACTATTACATGCACTAGAGTTTATAAAGAAATGATTTTTTGATTAACATATGGAAAATATTTTTTATTCTTACATGATATAGTTTAACAATTCTTAAAAATATAATTAAATACAGCTATTTCAACCTTTTGAATTCAGAAAACAAATGGAAATTATAGAATCTTTCATACTAAAAATGTGCAAACTACATCCTTGAAACTTTTTTCTTAAGAATAACAATGAATAGATAAAATTATGAATTCCCTTTGAAGTAATCGTTGTCTTCATTTTATTCATCTATTCAGCATGGCATGGCTTTGTGAAATAAATTCTATAGGATACCATCTCAATGTATGATGTCAAAGCTCTTGACTCAATTATAGGTTTTGTCATTAACTCCTAAGATATTCATTTCCTTGGGGGATAAATGGATTCCTACATTTGTTTATAACCTTTCAGGAGTATAACATGGTTCCCATGTGATTAGAGTACAGCAATTCCAGAAAATTGCCTTCATAATGCAGGATCTACTATTAAGTATCTTCAGTCCCCAAAAAATAGTACAGAATTTCTCATAATTCTGCCATTTGGCATTTGTTAGCATTAATGCACAATTCAAATAGACATGCTAAAAAGCAGAAGAGAGGATCATAATTATACAAAATAAATACTATAGCCTTGCATTGGTATTCACATTTCATATAAAGTACTCCAAGTACTTAAAACACACACATTAATTAAGCCAGAACAACAATTCAAGAATGGTAGGTTATATTACCCTCTTAGGTTAGAAAAAGACAGAACCAGAAAGTTCTTTATCCAGAACTACTAAGAAAAACAAAGGTTTAATCCCAATAATACATTTCTCTTATTGGGGAAGTTTTTGCTATATGTTTTGGTGTACCTTTTTGATATAGATACTCCTGCCAGTTATGTAGATTTTAAGTCATTCTAGACTTCTATTCTGCATCTTCTTGTCCATATCACCATAAATCCAACAAACTAGGGGACTTTCATTTGATCTCTTAATATAATATGAATAATAGTCAAATGGTTCAATTAAGATTTTATTCTCATCTACCCTGTTTTCACATCATGCATCTCTATTAACATTCTTTTGGTTTCTTATACATACTTCTCACTGGTATCATTATATACTACTTATACTCACCATGTGAATCTTCATCACTTTTTGAGTGACCCTCAACTCCAAGTCTTTTAATACCATGTTCTTCCCTTGACGCTCAATCATAGGTAAATCTCCTACTTTATATTTGCTTTTTTTTTAGTAATCATTTGTTTTGGTGAGAACCTTGTGATTATTAAAAGCACTATTTAATATCACAAATGCAATCCAACCCGTTATCCTCTTCATACTAAATTCTGAAAATTCAGTTAGCATCATAGATTCAGCTCCAAAAGGTACATGAGAAGTCACTGAGCCCAATCCTCTCATTTTGTAAACCAGGAAAAGGAAATGAAGAAGTTAAATTACTTGTCCAATGTCATATATTAGTAATTGGCAAAGCTAGGATCCAAACCCAGGTTTTCTAAGTAAAATCCTATTCCCTTCCCACTAATAATAATAATAATTATAGAAATTTGGGTAATGCCTTAAAGTTTACAAAGCTTGATACATATATTGTCCTCTCTAATATCTAAGATATATAATATTTTCATGCAATTGCCTGTCATAGGCTATCCTATGATATTTGTAAATAATTACTATACCATAATTATTTGTACATGCAAGCATATATACATATGCACATTTACATATATACATATATAAATACAGATGCATCTCTATATGCATGTGAATATATCCTTTTTTCCTATGTAGATATATATGTATGTTATTAAAATTTTATTTCATGAGTGTATGGTGCTTCCAATGAGAAATTACTTTCACCAGTGCTGTTTACCACTTGCTCTGCCACTTCTAATCTTAAGATACTACCTGGGCAATAACTGAGAAGTGAGCGGCCACCCTAGGACCATATAGTTAATATATGACAAAAGTAACACAAAAATCTAGGTTTTCATGGTTCAGAAATCAAATCTCTAACCACTATCCCATTATGTGACCATAAATCAAAAGTCACAGAAATGAAGATATCAACATGGTGCTGTATTTTAGGCAGCTAAAGGATTTTGTTACAATCACCAGTGTCTTAGGAGAAAGTTGAAGTCAATGGCTTCCCTCAAACCAATAAGGGTTTTCTCTCACCAAAACAGGTTTATCTACTAAGCTTAGAGCAAAGAGAATATTTATTACATACAGCATTATTTTCACTTTTAAAAAATTACAAGAAAGTATCCTCATCATGAACCTCCATTAATAATCCTGTGACCTATTTCAAGGGATCTGAATTAAACTGGACAATAATTACCATTTTAGTTGTGGTTGTATTTGTTTTATTCACTCTAGCAGCAAGAAGTTGGAAAGAGGATATGAATAAAGAAGTATGTCTTTCATTTAAAATTAATAATTAAATAGGTTATTGTTGCTTTTAACAATGAGTAGAATTTTTTTTCATTTATGATAAAGCCATCCATTCATTTAAAAATATTTAGCAAGCTCTCTAGAAGGCATTTAATGAGCAACAAATAATAATAGTTGACACCAATTTAAAACTTTACCTACATTTTTCCACTTGGTCATCATATCAACTCAATGCTGTGATTACAAGAGCCATTTTTTTCAATAAATGAACAAACTGAGACTCAAAAACATTAATAAAATTTGTACATGATCATAATGACAGAGAGTCAAAGGCAAAATCTGAAACCTGGTGTTCCTGACTCTAGATACATACAGGAATTTTTCCATTCAATACTCTATGACATAGGTTCTAGTCACATAATATTTATTATCTAGTATAGAGTTTGGAACATATACTATGTACATATATAAAAATGGTCTTGGAGGAAAGTCCTTTAGAAATACTTTATCAATGAAAGAATTTTTTAAAAAGATAGGCTATAATGAATAAATAAATAAAAAACAAGCAGTCTCAGTGATTGTGTGCTTAATAAGGATTTGTAAGAATTAGACAAATCATTACTCCAAATGACTAGATCCACAGAAACTGGCATCATAGCATGTAGCATAAACATAGACTTATATAGAAAGAACATTTTTTAGAGTTGAATGAAATTCAAAACCTAGAAAATGATCATGTCCCATTATCATTTGGAAAAGACAAATTTCTGGCACTTCTTTGAGCAGAAACTCTTGGGATTTTGATTTTTATATCTGAAACTTTGAAGAAATTATAGAGAAGAAAAGGAATGAAAACTATCTTTGGGATGCATGGGAGGGAAAGGAATGTTCCTTTTCTAAAGACAAAATTACATCATGAGAAAGAAGCAAAAATTAACTGCTTGTGCTCTTGGAGGTTATTGTGATGCTCTAGCCATAAGTGGAGTTTTTAACGTTAATGTCCTTTTCTATATTCTTATTCAGCAATTACAGGAAACTCTGAGTAGGCAGAATGCAATTTCTAAATGGAACAAAGGTTAGCAAATTCTTTTGTTTTAAGAGCAGCCAGCAGTTCGAAGTAATGCCCATCTGTACCACTTATCTCTTGTTTTGTCATTTCATAAGAAATGTAACTGTAAAATAATATGACATTTTTAAAACAAACATAACGATATTATACATCAAAGTAAGTTTTGTCCCTTTCTAAGTAGTGACCTTGAGCCATTGTGTTATTATGTTACTTAAAAAAGGAATTCCCTTCTCAGCCAAAAGCTCCCAAGATATTAAACATTTAGCTTGTAAAGCATTATGGTTCATGGAAGCTCACTCAATCAACCAACATGACGTTGTGGGGAAAGAGGAGCATTATATTCAATAAGCACTAGTACGCATGTGTATTATCAGGAAATTTACAGCTCAATATAAACATCTAGCTATTTAAAATTATTTCTATAGACTAAGAATTCGGGGTTTTTAGTAGTAATGATAGTGACAGATAAAGCAGTATCATTGCAAAGATTAGATTACCTCCAATCAATGAGTCTCCTAGGATCTAATTGGGCTTATTGAAATAAAGTCACTCAATTTTTACCAATCAGTCCCCCTGAACGTGAAGAAACAAAGAAAAGGCTTTGAGAAAGGGGATATCAAAAGATCATGGTCAGAAAAAAGAGAAAGTGAAGCAATCACAAGGTGACTTCTAGCTAATGGGGAGAGGGGCAGAGAAGGCAATGAGAGTGGGAATGTGAAAAAGACAAAGAGGGGAGAACAGACAAAAAGGGAGAGACAGAAAAAAAGAGACAAAGATAAAGTTTTATCTGAATGTTCCCAAAACCCCTATCGTTAATTTTCATCAGGTCATATGTACTTCAGTCTTAAAAAAAATGCTTCTTTTACTAGTTATTACATTGGACTATTTCTTATGAATTGCTGTTTCTTATGAATGACAATTATAAGATCATGCAGAAATAAGAGACCTTTGAGGTCCTCTAATCCAATTCTCCTGTTTCAGAGTTAAAAGAAACAAAGGCCCAGAGAGAGGCCCACCATTATATAGATAATGAATGGCTGAAACAATATTTGGATCTATATACTTTGTCGAAATCTATCAGACATTCCATTATGCTATGCTGTCTCTCAAACATAGAAGTACCACAGGAAACACTTTAGAAATCATTCTCTCATTTTAGAGCTGCAGAGACTATGGATCAAAGGTTAAGTGACTTGGCTAAAGTCACACAACTAGTATGTAGCAGATCCATTTCTTTTCCATTACACTGGCTTCCTCCCAAGCCTATAATTTACGCTGGCCTTGCTTTTGCTTTTTAGAATTCATTATTTCTTTTAAAACTGCTCATGCACCACCTTCTAATGAAGTCTTTCAATAATCCTCCCAGATACTAGTGACTTTCCCTGCCCAAATATACCTTGTATGTACATGGTATATATTGTATATATAGTGTTTTATATGTATATTATCTTTCCTCTAAGAGAATAAGTTCCCAAAGAACAAGGCTTGTATTTGTATTTGTATCAACAGTACCTAGCACAGTGCCTGGCATACAGTAGGGGTTTAATAAATGATTATTGTGTAACTGCTTTGATTGTTCATCACTGTCACCATGAAGTTTAAATGAAAGATTGTACCTTATGGATTTACTAAACAAAATTGGGGGAGAGAGGGTTATCCATATAAAGAGAACAAGAACATTTTAAATTAAGAAGACTCTATCCTTCATAATCTGAAAATTAAGGTCCATGTTCAATCCAGTTACCTGATCAGGAACTGTGCCTTTTTCCCACAATTTACTGTTCTGGCCAGAACTATAATACAAAATATTATTAAGCATCCCATTCCAAATAACTATAAGATAACAAGATCTCATTTGGTCATCACAATACTATGCTTCTTAAAATAATGCATGTATTTATGTGTATGTATATGAAATTGTCTCGCAAAATGATTTTCAAAGCCCATACACCTACTTAGAGATGTCTGAAATGATGGGAGAAGACATTGTTTAAATTTAGGGAACAGACCAAAGTCTTTCAAAGAGTCTAATGATTAACATGAGTGATCAAGATTAATACTACTGTTTTGGAGTCAAAAGCAACAAAACTGATTTTATTATGAACCACTCAAATTGCTTCAGGAAGTAATTCCTTAAGGAATTCAAAAAATAGTTATGAGTATTAGTAACAATATTGGAATCTGTGTGAGATTTCCAAAATGATTGCTTTGTAAGTTAAAAATGGATCAAAAGTTTTTATTTGTTAAAAAATAAATCTCTTATTCTTTGCACATAAGAGTTACCTACTCCAAGATGGAACAAAGGTCAGCAAATTCTCTTGTTCTAAGAGCAGCCAGCAGTTCGAAGTAATACCCATCTGTACCACTTATCTCTTGTTTTGTCATTTCATAAGAAATGTAACTGTAAAATAATATAACATTTTAAAAACAAACATAACAGTATTATACATCTGCAACATTTGTATTCTAGAAGAGATTATGCTTCAGTAGTGGGTAAAATAATTCCTTTACATTATATGTAACTTTGTAAGAATCCTTTGATGAAATTCAAGATAAATGTAAGTTTCTTTCATTAATAGTACATATTAAGTGTTCTTTCTCATTATGAAATAATTATGTGCTGAGTAGAGAGAATGAAGCATGCTTCTATATACTTTTAATACTATTTGATGAGAGAAATTTGTCAGTGATGCTGTTATTTTTTGCATAATTAAGTAATGAAATATTTAGCTCAGCAGACACGTGTCAACTAAATAGTGGTTAAAAACTTGTGATGAAATGGAATTGTTTCTAATTTTGCTGATGTTATTATTCCCACCTAAACACCCAAATTAATTACCTTTGAACTTTGAAGAGGTGAAATCCATCCAAATGGGAAGCTTGCAGTAGAATGGCAAAAACCTCTTTACTTTTGACAATAGTAACCAGAAAGGTGGCCAGTTTAAGGAAAAAGATCAAGTCACACTGAGATTTTTTTCCTTTGGAAACACTGGACATATTCACACTTTCCATTAAAACCACTTATTTCAGCAGTTGGAATTTACTGAAATGCAGTCATTGCTTACTGTATGATACAAAAAGGATTTAATTCTTTAAGTCTGGCATTTAAGCATTAGCCTACAGCCATAGTTTCCCTTGCTTTTTCTTAGCTTTGAGAAATGTAGCAGAGTAGATTAATTTGATTTAATCATCTTGTAGGTGAAAACATATCAGGGGAGGGAAAACTTTACTAAGTCAGATTTTGGCAATAAGCTCTTGGTCTTTTAAGATGATTTAATTATTCAAGCATCTTTATCCCTATCAGTAGTCTGGACCCAGAGTGTACCATCTCACTATTCCCACCTCATGTCTAGGAGATTAACTAGTATGTGGTCTGTGCTGAGCATTTGAAATTTAAGACAAAAGTTGAGTATATGGGTAGCAAAGAAAACATCACAGAGGAAGTCCCGGAACATGCTCAGAGAAGAGCTCTTTTGACAAGAAGACAGGAACACCTTTAACAGTAAAGACAAACAAATTGGTTGCTATCAGTAAACACAAAATAATGGAGGGAAAACTTTTAGATATGTGTTGAATGCATAAAAACTCAGAGCAAGGTGATCTACATAAAAGTTGTAAGTTTTACCCCTATCCTGTGTTTGAAACCAGTGTCCTATGTGGTAGTATCTTTAAAAAATATGTGTAATTATAAAGAAGTATGTTACAAGTATAAATGTCACTTCCCAATAAACTTTATTGGTATTGTTTTCCTTCAAAAGGTATAAATTGTGTATGTATACATAGGAATTGATTCTGTATATGAATATATAATATTCGATATTTGTGGCATAGATATAAATATACTTATATGCATAAATCATTATATTATATATCGATATCTAAATAAAGCAATAGGTAGGTTAGATAGATAAAGAAAAAAGAGGAAAGAAGGAAGGAAGGAAGGAAGCAAGGAAGGAAGGAAAGAAGGAGGGAAGGAAGGAGGGAAAGAAGGAGAGGGCAGGGAAAAGAGAAAGAAGGAGATAGAGAATATCACAAAATTTCAGAGTTGAAAGAGATCTGTCCTAGTCTAATGTCTACCTGAAGAATTTCTTCTATATCATATCTGTTATCCAGCATGAGAGCCCCCAATTAGAGAGTGCCCACTTTATCCTGAGGCAGCCCTCCCCCTTTTAGATAGCTAGTTGTTAAGAAGTGTTTCTTTATATCAAGCTTGCTTTTGACTCTTGGCAGTTTCTACCCCTTTCTTCTAGCTTCTACCCTCTGGGGCAAAACAAAACAAATCTAACAACAGGAACCCAGGTGACATTCCATCCAAGACTTGAAGCCAGTTATTGTAACCTCCCTAAAGACTTCTCTTTTTCCAAGAGAAATATTCCTTCCTTCCTTCCCAATTCCTTCAACTGACATGAACTGTATAACAAGAACTGAATGCCCTTCCTGATCCCAGTTGCCCTCTTCCTTCTAGTTTATCAATTCCTTTCCTAAAACGTAGCACCTAGAATTGAATACAATACCCCAGATATATTCTGATTGAGGTGAAGTACAATGAAACTGTCACCTTCTTATTCCTGGAAGTTTTTCGAATCTTAATTCAGCCTAAAATTACATTAGCATTCTTGGCTCTCATTCTGTACTAAAAAATAATTATGTGAAATGACCGTATTAAAAGTCACTGGGAAAGCATTTTTAAAACATTTTTTCCATTCAAATAAATGTTTTATTAATTTTCATCATCACTGCTCTCTTTTTATGAGATTTTTTTGTTCTCTTTTTTCCCAAACTTCCCAAAAGACTATCTCCTTCTTGCCTCCCTGCTGTTAATCATTCCTGCTAGTTAATAACTGCCCTTTTAAAATTAGCTGCATTTTAAATCACACTGATAGATTTTTTTTCTGGTAATCTGTGTTTTTACAATCCAAATAAAAACATAGTGCAACCTCCTTGAATTATCTAAAAAGGAATAATAATTCATATGGCTGCCATATTTACCTAATTATGTGATCCTTTAAAGAAAACTACAAATGTATAGTTAAGTTTCTTATATAACTGAGGTCTAATCTATCCATCTAACATCTATCTTTCTATCATTTAATATCTGTCTACACATCTAATATCCTTTTTGTGATTATTGATCTGTCATTTTTCAGTCATGTATGTCTTATTGGAGTGCTTTGCCAGTTTTCTTTCTAGTTCATTTTACAGACAAGGAAACTAAGGCATACAGGTTTAAATAATTTGCCCAGAGTCACATAGCTAGTAAGTATTTGAGATCAAATTTGAACTCAGGTATTCCTTACTTTGGATATTGTGCTCTATCCACTATGCCACCTAGCTCCTCCTCATCTAATATCTATCTAATATAATATTGATCTTATCTATCATCTATTTATCATCTAATATCTACCTATCATTTGTCTATCATCTAATATCAGTGTTTATCTTTTTGCTCTACCTAGTGATATCTTAAATAAGAATTATGTATGTATTTGCATATATATATATACACAAATGACACATATATATAATATATAAAAACAAATCCATATGTATGTAAATGCATACATAATTTATATATTTTCTTTTCAAAAAAAGTAAGATATGACTTTTATTGGAGAGTGGCTTATATTCATACTACTAATTTTGTTACAGTTTCTAACCACAGTGATGTATTTTGTATGAGGCTGTTGAGTTTTTTGTTTTGCTTTGCTTTAGAAAAAAGGAAGACCATTCCTATTATTTTTTTTCATTATTGAAACCCCATGCAGGTCAGCAGTCCATGTATAATTTGTAATCTTACAGAGAATTGTCTGAGCACTCAGAGGCTGCTTCATTTGTCCAGGGCCACTTAACTGGAGTGACAGAAGTAAAATTTGAAGTCTTCCTAATTCCAAGACTGGTCCTTTATTGATTATTCTATGTTGTCTTAATAAATTCTCTCCAAAAGGAGTGTTAAAATGGGTTATTCATGGATTTTTTTTAGTAATCCAGGTGTTAGGGGGAGAAAAAAAAAGGGATAAAGGTAGGAAATGCAGCCTTAGTTTAGGCAAATGTGCTACGATTTTACAGTATCCCTTCTTGAACCCTTATATTGTATTGCATGCAAGAGCTGCTTACTTGCTTATGGTTAACCTTGCTCAGATTAATTGGCATCATTTCTTTTCTGTTTTAGTGAAATTGAGGTTAGAAAGCTGAGATATCCAGACCAAGTCATGTAATTTGGCAGTTAAACTTGAGGTAAAAGGTTGTGACTTGGGAATTCTTAGAGGTAAATATAAAAATAGGTACCCAGTCAATAAAGAATTTCTTAGTTCAATAGTTCAGGCTAACTATTTCCATAAAAATGAATTAATTTCTCTGGAAATGGGAATCCTAAAAAAGAGTATTAGGTATTTATAAAAGTGACTACTGGGAGCAGCTCTGTTTCAGAAACATCCTGAATCAATTATAAGAGGCAGGGGATTTTTGTGTGAAACACAAAATAATGTATTTTTATGGATTGAGAAGAAATGCTATTTTAAATGTGTGGTTAATTAGGTAAAATGATGTATGTTCAGGCCTACCCTCCAAAATAGTCAATCTGTTTCCAGGACCTCCTTTGTGGTCTGGGAAGTAGGAAAGGGAAAAGAGAGAAAGAGACAAGAAGAATATTCAAATGGTTAGATAAAGATGAAATAGGTCATGGATGTGAGATGAGATCCAAGGATAAGAGCAAAAAAGAAGAGAATGGGAACCAAAGCAGAAGATCACTAAAGTGTGGCATGGGAAAAATGAGGGAGCTCATGGTAGATGGCCTCTGTTGAAATAAAATAAGGAAAGATTCGTTCAAAAGGCTTAAAGAGAGAAGATTTAGAATACCTCCTGTGGGTAAGATTAGATTAGAAAAATAGATTAGAAAAATAAGGGGTGTGTAATTTTTCTAGCATTGGGCACAAAGTAAAATAGAAAAAAGAAAACTATGCACGAATTCTGAGTGTGGGTTATTTTTTTTAACCTTTTTAGGAAACTGCCCCTATCAAGAGTGCTATCCAAACTTTTGAGTAGCTGAGGGCAAAGGTTAAGTAACAACAAAGCTGATTCTCTGTCACATATGCCAAAAAACATTATTTTATAGTATATTTATTTCAAAACCATAATTCTTAATTTCCTTTTAAAATAGAGCACCTGATCTGACCCAAGTAGTATGTTTAACCCTTCTCATTAACTTGGATGCTATTAATATGGTACAACTCTCTGGAAACTATATTGAATTATGATCTTCCTATTCTTGAGAATGAAAGGCTACTGAACATTTAATCAGCACCCTTGGTTGGAAATCTCACTAGTAATAGCCAAATTGTGGATTCTCTGAAGTTTCATCAGAATTTTTACTGAATGTCATAGCTCACAAGGAAAGAATTAAAACTAGGGAAGAGAAAAGATAACTAGACATTAGCAAATGTGTCAATACAATCATGGGATCCCCAAAAGGGATTTTATTAATTTCAATTCATCTACTCTTGGAACCAAGAAGTTTGCCTGTTTTATCAAATGTCTTTGAGATGTGCCTTGATTTATTTTTTGCCATTTAGCAAGTGCAGTGGTTGGAAATTAACAAATACTTCACTCCAAGAGATTTAAGAGATTTTCTACTTTCATGGGATGGGGCCTATGGCATAACCTTAGCATTACTAAGACTAATAACCCCACTTTATTTCTTTATGTTCATATATCAAGTGATTTTCATATTTGAAATGGAAGAGAAAGAATATATTTGATAGAAATCCTTTCTACACATATGTTTCATACCACTTTCGACACATCCATTTTTTAGAATTATGGATATTTTAAATGTAGCTTTTTTAATAACATCAAATGCTTTCAGAGATTGATTATTCAATAGCATTTCTTCCTTTGCCTTTTGGTGATTTCAGCCTTCCCTCTGGTATGTGCTGATGAAAAGTTGTGTAATATATTGAGTCTTCAATGAAATTTATTGGCCTTTTTTTTTAGATGACACATATAAATATCCTAAATGAAATGTTGGCACCACCATCAAAGTACTAAAATATGTCATCATTCCTCTCCAGCAAATTCATATTTTATGTGTGTATGATGTGATATTCAGGCTTAATAAATATACGATAAGGAGAAACGTAAATGCCAAAAGGCTTCATTGAACACTTTCATTAAATGGCTTCACTGCACAAAAAAATGTCTTAAACATGAGACGTTGTAAACCCTATGCAACAACACTGTGTCATTCTATATACTTAAATGATTTCTATTTTAAAAATGTATTTGCTTATAAAACAGACTAACAGTATTATGGTGATTCACTCAAATATCAAAAAAGGGCTTTTTTTGCTTATTTGTGTGCTAGAACTGCGAGGGGGGATGATTTTTTTTCTCTTTCTACTTTCATTATTACATTTTTGGTAATTCCTTCTCAGTTATTATAGAAATTTATCCAGGAAAATTATGGTGTGGTATTGTAGTGTGGTAGGAGAAAAGAAGGGTAGTTAACTGAGGGGTGTGAGTTCTTAAAAATAAGTGGAAAAATGGGAGGTTCAAATTACCCAGAGAGTTCAAATGACTTCCAATGGTCTAAAGTTCCCATCTCTTTCCTTTGGGGCAGCTACCTGGTTAACCCCTTAGATCCAATTATCTGGATTCTTTATAGATTTGCCACTGGATCATTCAGGGGACTCTCATCTTGGCACCCCACTGTACTATAATGTGACATCTATACAGAGCACCTGGGGGAAGTGTAATGAGATGGTCTTTCTGGAACAGCTGTTTCAAGCCCTGTACATTCCCAATTCCCTAGAGTCAGGCAAACAAGAAGAAAGGGTTTTCAAGCCAAGCTTTGAGTTCTCTTCCCACCAGTTTGCCTTTAGAGATTCATACACTTCCTGCCTTTGTATAAATCGCACTGATAATACCCTTTTTCCCCCTCTAAGAGCTGGTGCCCTTCTGGGTGCAAAACTCCTACTGACTTTAATTGGACTTCACCATGTGAGTTTGAAGACACACACCAGGAAAACCGGTCACTGTGGCCCAAGTGGCCTCCAGATGAAAGGCACAACTGTATATAACTTCAAAAGTATCATTGCTTAATATTCATGAAACTACATATAAATGGAAAACAGGAATTATCAGTGACATGATTTCATAACAATGTTGAGTGGATAAAGTGTTTGGAAAGATCTTTTGTCAAGGGTGAAGTTTATTAACACTTGAATGTTTTAGTTCTTTAGATGTATTTTATACTTTTTTGTTCCAGACCTATAATTTCACTGGTATAGGTAATCCCTGGTAAAGCCACTACCTTTGCTAATGCAAATTAACGACTGATCTACAACTATAGTCTTAAAGAGTTGCCTGAAGCATGAAGGGATTAAGGTATTTGCCCAAAATCATATAATCAGTATGTGTAAGAGGAAGGATTTTAATCATGAGATTCCTGACTCATAGGCTATTACTTTCTTACTATCATGTTTCCTCTATTAATACTTTATAATCTAAAAAGTTTTGACAATGAAAAATAAATCTTGATAAAAATAGAAAATGTTGAGTATTCTGAAAGCAAAGAAGCAACTGTACTCTAAACTCTTCCTAGCATTACATGGACAGAAAGAGCATCATTGTAGTGTCTTAGAAAGAATAGGAATCTTCAAAATTTATTTTTGCCTTCTTCTGCTCAGAGTACATTGCCTAGTTTAAATGAATTTATCTTTACCTTACGCAATAAAATACACACACACACACAAGTGCTATGATTTTTAAAGCTTCCCATAATAGCATTTCAGTTTCTTCTAGACCTTGAGAGAATAAAGCTATCACTAGCTCTTTTTGATTTTCCTTGCCTATCTACTTTTCTAGTACTTTTCAGCATCAAAAGCATGGACTTTGTCCAAAAGGAGAATTCCTCATCTTTATATGAAGAAAATTTTTTTCTTATCTAAAGTGTTATTTGAAAGTATTTGGGGATGAGAGTATAGTGGTTTTATTAAGTCATTTGTACAGGATTCCCACCTCTGAATGCTTTTCTTTTATGCAGAGAATATTCTGATTTGTACTTAAAGTTGTTTTGTGCTAGGACTATGGCAACATAGATTAGGAGCTGGGACAGAATTTTGAGGTCCTCTAGAACCATCCCCTCATTTTTACACATGAGAAAACAAAGACTCAGAAAGACTGAGTGATTTCTTATACAAGTAATAAGTGACAAATCTGGTAGCTCCAGTCAGGTCCCTTGACGCCAAATTCAGCAGAATTTCCAATGCAACAACTAATTTTTATTATTTATATTTTTATTAAAGTATCTAATATGTACCAAATATTTTACTGCATGCCTAAGATGCAAGTACAAAATACAAAGAACAAAGAATTAAATAATCTCTACTTGCAAGAAACCCACATTTTAAGAGAAGACCATGAGGACATATGCAATTATATGCAGGATAAATCTAAGTGAAGTGTTTCAACACAAGGTAGGGTGAAAGGGAAGGCACTAGTAAGTAATAAGGAAAGACTTCAAGTAGAATTTAATACATATCTTGAAGGAGGACAGGGATTCTATAATGCAGAGGTAGGAAGTGAATTCCTGATATTTGAAATAGCCAGTACAACAGCAAGGAGATAGTAAATGATGGAATGTCCTTGGTGAGGAACAGAGAGAAGACTGGTTTGGCTGGATTGCATATGAACAAGGGAAAGGAACTAAGAGCTGGAAAGATAGCATGGAATAAAGACTATATGGGGCTTTTAAAATAAGCGTAGAAATTTATGTATTTTATTTCTGACACAATATAAATTCCCCAAAGCTTTTTTGAATAAGAGAATGATGTGATCAGGTCTATACTTTAGAAAAATCACTTTGGTTGAAACATAAAGTTTATATAGAAATTGTGAGAGACTTAAGGTAGAGAAAGCAAGTAAGAAACTAGGTAAGAGTTGAAGAGATAGTAAGATAGTAAATTGTCAGAATAGAAAAGGGACATGTGAAAGATATTGTGGTATTAGAGAAAACTTGCAGAATTTAGCAATCATGAATACATGAGCAGAGAGAGAGTAAGAAGGCTAAGATAATATGGTTATAAACTTGGGAATTTGAAGAATGGTTGTATCTTAGCAAAATAGGGAAGTTTGATAGGTCTTTGATTAAGATAATGAGTTCTGTTTCTGACATGTTAAATTTGAGATGTCTCTGAGATATTCAGTTTGAAATAGCCAAAAAGCAATTAGTGAAGCAGAAATGAAACTCAGGGGAAAGACTAGGATTAGGTTTTTAGATCTGGGAGTTATTAGCACAGAAATAATTAAATCCATGGGAACAGATGAGAGAACTTATAGTAGGGGACTGAGGACACTGATAGTGCAGAGTTAAATTTACTAGCTATAGGATCAATATGGGCAAGGGGGCAAATGACCTGAGAAGGTACTGAAGGGTAGAGAAATTGGAGGAGTTGATGAGGACAAAGAATAGGTACAGTAGGGATGTGGTATAAAGAATAATAGAATGAGAGCATATTATGTTCACGTAGAGGAATATCAGAATTTTTAATTAATAAAGTAGAACACTTATACATCATAATCCCATGGGTACTTTCTCTATACGTGACTGTTAGTGAAAAGGAGAGATCACATGCTATAAATAGATTGGGAAAGTGGGAAGGTAGGGAGTTTAAGGGAGTATCTAAATGGAAGGTAAAATTCTTAAGTCTAAGAGCTAGAGTTAGGGAGGAAAGCAGGATTGGGAGCCAGGAACAAAACATCTTGAGAAAAGAGAGAGAAAGAAGTCCAAAGGGGCCATATAAAAAATCTCTAGCATGATTCAAATTGAATGGAAAATTTTGATTTTGTTAAGCTTCAGAGGAGGGAAAATAGATGAGTGCTAGTGGCAAAGTGAGGGTCTGGAAAGTGTCAGTTGGGAGCAATGGGCATAACAAGATACTTGACTGCAAAAACTCTTAGCATCTCATGGGATGAATGGATGGATGGATGGGTGGGTGGATGGGGATGGATATTGAATTCAGGACAATAATATTAGCATTTTTATTGAAGTCAAGGATGCTGGGTTCTAAAATCACTGAACGTACCAAGTATGTTTAATATTTATTTGAAAGGAAAAAAAACTAAGAAAATCAATCAATTTCAAAAAGTAAAAATTTCATTTACATCTATTTTGGACAATAATTTGGGCTCCTATCTACAAGGAGTCATCAGTGGTAGAGTAACTTCCACTAGAATTTCTTGATTTTTGTGTTTGTTTAAAAGATGAACAAATAATGGACACCTATGGAATATCACAATGGTGCTTTACAAAAGGAAATTAGTCTCAGTATGATGGTCTTCTATTAATATAATAAATACAGAACAGATACACCTAGTTTTCAGACAAATGGCCACTGGGTGTTTGATTTAGTTCTAGAAACTGGAAGCATGCATGCAGCTACATAAACTGAACATAATTACTAGATATAGAAAAGTTTCAGATACTATGCTTATCAAAATGAACTAAATTGGTCATTCCAGATTCCAAAGGCAAACTCAGATGCCACAGGTGTGTATGCCAGAATCAAAGTTAATAGATATTTATACCTTTAAAAGATAAAATTGCATTTTAAATTGCTGTAAAGGATTTTAGGAAAATAAATGACTCACTATCATTGAACTCTTTTGGGAAATCATTTAAACATATGAGAAGCCAAAATCCTTTGAAAGTCTAATCATTGCTTAGAAGGCTGACAAATAAAGACAGTGACACTTCTTTTTTTGTCAAAAATGATTTAATTTCAAAATTATCAATTTTCCAGAGGAAGTAAAAAAAAATTATTTTAACCAGTACTTCAGTGGTTAAAGAGAAACTAATTTCCCTACAAGAGTAGGTAACTTTATAAAATTTTCTTTGTTCATTGATGATCCATTTGCAAGATATTATTATTATTACCATCAAGAAAAAAAATTTACACTTGTTAATAATTATAAGTAGACATTGAAATGAATAAAAAGATTATGAAGCATAATACTGAAGAAATTAAGTTAATTCCTGTCTTCTAAAACATGGAGAATATTAGGTGATATCAAAAACTGAACTTGATATCAAAGAGATTAAGTTTAAATCCCATTCAGACAAATACTTCATGTTTGTTCCTGGGCAAACACTGTCCCTCATCCTCCATTTCCTCATATGTCAAATGTCAATAACACCCTTCTCTTAATATCGTTTTGATGATCAAATAAAATAACATAAGTAAAGCACTTTACAAACTTTAAAGTGTTAAATAAAACTAATTATTATTATTAATTTCTTAAGGAATTGAATGAAATATTGGTAAATCCTGATGACTTCCAAGTTTCTAAGTTCAAAGAAGTACATAAAGACCCAAGAAAGAATGATAGACAGTGTATGTTCAATTTTTTTTTTTTGGGGGGGAGAGCTTTGCCAAAAAGACTTGTGCATAGGGAATTGTACCATATTTCAGTGTTGGCTCCTGCTTTCAGCTGCTCTGTGTGGGATATATAATGGTCCCTCAGCTGAATTCAGTATTTTTGCAGCCCACTGCCTCCTGGCAAAAATGAGTCCCCTATGTTTGAAACTGAAATCTAACAGCTTTAAAAAAAAAAAAAAGTAAAGCTCCAGAAAAAGGACTGAAAATGATAGATAATTCTATTAGGTTCTAGCCTCTAGGAAAATGTTGGGGGTAGATAATTTGAAAATGAATGTGTAACACCTAATGGAGAATAGATTCCTAAGAAATAGCCAGGTTTGGGGCTAAAGGAGAGAGAGATGTCCTTCTCATCTTCCTCCTCATTTTATATTTGAAGGGCTTTACATGCCAAACTGATATGTAGTCAGTGCTTTATGTAGTGGAGACTCAAGTGACACAAGCCATATATAGGTACAGAAACATATCTTAACCTGACAGATGGAGTAAAATGAGCTCAAGTGACTGCCAACCAAAAGCAACATTATAGTAACACAATCCAGAATTCTTCCTCCTATGGAAATAGCAGAGAATACTAGGGAAAGGCTCTGGGTAATCCATCCAACTTCTAAATATTTATGTATAATTTTTTGAAAAAGAAATAATAGAAAAGCTGGAGAAGGGTTAATTGGTGATAATACTCGGTGAGTATTTAATTGTAACTTCTGTTTTTGTGCCTTGGATAGCCCACGGAATGATGTAATAGTCATAACAGATTAAAATCAGTCTTAACCTTGATATTTAATAATTCTGGGTATCTAAGCAAGTCACCTAAGTTTGGTTATCCTCAGATTCCTCCTTTGTAATTTGGAATTTAGGTAAAAATAGGAAATGAAATCAGACAGGTGACACAGTATATAGAAACTGGCTTGAAATAAAAAAGACTTACCTTCCTGATTTCAAATCCAGCCTCAGATATTAGCTGTGACCTAGGGCAGGTCACTTTACCCTATTTGTCTCAGTTTCTCCACCTGTAAAATGATCTAGAAAAGACAATGGCAAACTACTTCAGTATCCTTACCAAGAAAACCCCAAGTGGGATCACAAAGAGTCAGGTTTGACTGAAAATGTCTGAACAAGAAAAATTCTGGAGAGGTGTTGTAACATAATGGATAGCAGACTCACCTTGAAATCAGAAGAAAATAAAAACTTGCTTTAAGTCCTGTTTCTGACACATGGAAGCTGTGTGATCTTGAGCAAGTCACTTAACCTTTAATTACCTCCAGGGAAATCTATAAGGACAAAAATTATAGATGAATTACCAACCCACATTCTAGGAGTTCTCTATTTTGATGAAATCAAGATCTAGATCAGTAGCATCCCATTCAAATAGAAACAAGTATCATTGATTTAATCATAGAGATTCTTATGAGCTGCATATTTACAGTTTTAAAATGAATGATTATCAACATGTTATTCAATTTTATTTATTTTATTAAATTTGTTCCCAATTACACGTTAATCTGGTGTAAGCAATGCTCAAGAGAATTGTGGGCTGCTGTGTTTGATACCTGTGACTCTAGATAAAACTTGTCCTATCCATGTAAAGGCTTGTCAGGAGATTTCATTTTAATCAACAAAACATTACAAAACAGTATATATTCCCATTAGTCTGTGAGTTCTGAGCAGGGACTGATTTTGTTGTTGTTTTGTAATTGTTCTTTTCTTTTTTTGCCTTTCTTTATATTCCCAGAATTAAGCATAGAACCTAGGGTATAATAAGTGCTTAATAAATGCTAGCTACTTGAGTGGTATAAGCATATGCTTTGATGGTTTCCTAAGTTAGAATACAATATTTTCATATTCAGACTTACCAGTAATAAGGAACACATTCATGTTAATTCTCAGTCCCACTCAGTCCCAGATGGTAGGGCCCTCAGAGGCCCCAGTACAACCCACACTTGGCCAATAATTTTCCCTACAATATCCATAGCAAGTCATCATCCACCTACTATATCCTACATACAGTTTATTTTACTCTTGGATAGCTCTGTTAGGTTTTTCCTTAAACTGAAACTAAATTTCTATCTCTGAAATTTCCGATTTACTTCTATTTCTGCCCTGTGGAGCCAATCTGAATAATCGGAATCCTTCTTATACATGACAGCCCATGAAATACATATACCTATCATATCTCCTCAAAGTCTTTTCTCCTCTAGACCAGGGAGCCTGTATTCCTTCATCTGAATGTCACAGAGCATGAAGTGAGACCCTTCACCATCCTGGTGTTCTCTTCTGAATCTTCTTCATCTTACAAATCTTCCTACTAAAATGTGGCATCCAGAACTGAACCAAATATTTCAGATTTGTTCTCACGGAGGCAGAGAATAGCAGCAATAGTTAAGTGACTTGCTCAAGATCACACAGCTTCCATGTGTCAGAAACAGGACTTAAAGAAAGTTTTTATTTTCTTCTGATTTCAAGGTGAGTCTGCTATCCATTATGTTACAACACCTCTCCAGAATTTTTCTTGTTCAGACATTTTCAGTCAAACCTGACTCTTTGTGATCCCACTTGGGGTTTTCTTGGTAAGGATACTGAAGTAGTTTGCCATTGTCTTTTCT